>NC_088232.1:11365572-11393072 GCF_036934945.1 Oncorhynchus masou masou
CAAGGCTTAAAGGTATTTTAAGGTGTGTGTGTGTGTGTGTGTGTGTGTGTGTGTGTGTGTGTGTGTGTGTGTGTGTGTGTGTGTGAAAGTCTACTTCGGATTTTCTGTCTGTTCTCTCGGGCGGGTATGTGTTTTTACACACCGTGTGAGCGGTCGACTACTTTTGTTTCCCCCGGTGTTCCGTCTCTGTGCATTTGAACAGCGCTTTCGTGTTAGTGTGGGCGTGAAAGGACTGAGGGACATGGACAGTCGGGGGACATGACCACAGGGCCACTAATGGGTCTTCCTTTGAGGCTAGCCACCCGACATTCAGAGACCTTTGCTTCAGACGTGCTTTTGGTGCCACTTCACATCCTATCATACACACGTCTGGCACACTCTCAGTGTGTATGTCACGGTCTCATACCAGTGTTGGAGGTGTGTGTGTGTGTGTGTGTGTGTGTGTGTGTGTGTGTGTGTGTGTGTGAATGCCACTCTTTAACAAACCTGGCAGCAGATTGAGAACCAGGGAAGAAAAGCACAAACAAAATATTTTCCTCTGTCGATCTTGAAGATTCCAGGCACACCTGGGCCGCCGCGCTGACAGGGTGCCAGAAAACAACCAAAACACATAAACAAAACAAAAACCAGCCAATGAATAAAATGAAAAGAGAGAAAAAGTGTCGGCACAGTGAGACACATCGATTGTCCATATTGACCTTCATGGGGCTGAAGTTATGGATTTTTAGCTCAAGAGGGATGGGGGGAGTGTGTGTGCTTGCGTTCAGGCCTTCATGTGTGTTTGAGTGAGTGCGTGTGAGTCGGGATATTAGACTCTTATCCTGGCATGCTCCCTTCAGCATGCCAAAGCCCATAACCTAAATAATGCCCGCTCATATCAAAAGTGATTGGTCAGCCCACTTCTACTTGGAGATGAGACTTTGTGTGTGTGTTTGTGTGTTCGTGTGTGTGCATTTGTGTGTTTGTGTTTGTGTGTTCCTGTGCTTTGCTTATTTGTTGAGTGAAAGAGAGAGAGAGGGGATAGGAGAGAGGGGGGGGGAGAGAGAGAAAGGGTTCAAATCAAGACAGACTAATAATGAGTGAAGCCCTACATCACCAAACGAATGTGGACACCAGCTTGTCTAACATCAAAATTCCTAAATCATCGGCATTAATATGGAGTTGGTCTCCCCTTTGCTGCAATAATAAGCTCCACTCTTCTTTGAAGGTTTTCCACTAGATGTGGGAACATTGCTATGGGGATTTGCTTCCATTCAGCCACAAGTGCATTAGTGAGGTCGGGCACTGATGCTGGTTCGCAGTCGGCCGTTCCAATTGATCGCAAAAGGTGTTCGATGGATGGCCTCCCGAGTGGCGCAGCGGTCTAAGGCAGTGCTAGCTGCGTTACTACAGATCTTGGTTCGATTACCGGCCTGTGTCGCAACTGGCTGCGACCCGGAGACCCATGAGATGAAGAATATTTGGCCCAGCATCATCTGGGTTAGGGTAGGGTTTGGCCGGCCGGGTTATCCTTGTACCATCGCGTTCTAGTGACTCCTGTGGCAGGCCGGGCACATGCACGCTGACACAGTCACCAGGTGTACGGTGTTTCCTCCGACACATTGGTGCTGGTGGGTTCCCGGGCTAAGTGAGCAGTGTGTCAAGAAGCAGTGCGGCTTGGCGAGGTTGTGTTTCGGAGGACGCATGGCTCTTGACCTTCACCTCTCCCGAGTCCGTACGTGAGTTTCAGTGATGGAACAAGACTGTAACTATCAATTGGATAAGACAAAATTGTGGCAAAAAAGGGTTAAAAAAATACATGAAATGAATAGTTTTTGATGTGGCTGAGGTCAGGGCTCTGTGCAGGCCAGTCAAGTTCTTCCATACCAAACCATTTCTGTATGGACCTTGTTTTGTGCACAGGGACATTGGCATGCTGAAACAGGAAAGAGCATTCAAACTTTTGGCATAAAGTTGTAAGCACAGAATAATCTAGAATGTCATTGTATGCTTTAGCATACACATTTCCCTTCACTGGAACTAAGAGGGCTCACCCAAACCATGAAAAACAGCTCCATACCATTATTCTTCCTCCACCAAACTTTACAGTTGGCAATACATATTCGGGCAGGTAGCATTTCTCCTGGCATCTGCCAAACCCAGATTGGTCCGATGAGCTGTCAGATGGTGAAGCGTGATTCATCACTCCAGAGAACACGGTTCCACTGCTCCGGAGTTCAATGACAGCGAGCTTTACACCACTCCAGCCGACACTTGGCATTGCACATGGTGATCTTAGGCTTATGTGCGGCTGCTCGGCCATGGAAACACATTTCATGAAGCTGCCAACTAACAGTACTTGTGCTGATGTTGTTTCCAGAGGCAGAGGCAGCTCTAGCAGGGCAGACTTTTTATGAACTTGTTGGAAAGGTGCTCCACTGAACTGTTCAGTAAGGCCATTCTACTGCCAATGTTTAGCTATGGAGATTGCATGGTTGTGCGCTCAAATTTATACACCTGTCAGCAATAGGTGTTTCTGAAATAGCTGAATCCACTCATGAAGGGCTGTCCACATACTTTTGTGTGTATAGTGTACCATATTCCCACTCTGGGCAGGTGTGTGATCAACAGAATGGCCTGCAGTGACCAGTGCTCTCTCAGCTGAGTCCCGCAGGTGTCTGGATCAGGACTCGCTGATCAGGCTCAGTTACAAAAGATTGGCCCCTCACGTGGGAGTTTTCAAAATGAATAGCCCTCGCCAAATTACTCTTTAGCATTTGAACCGTGCATAACGTTGTATGAGTCCCAAATGGCACCATATTCCCTATTTAGTGCACTACTTTTGACCAGAGCTCATAGAGTGCCATTTGAGATGCTGCCATTACCCTCTTCCTCCTTCTTACCAATTATTATTTTAATGGCATGCACTAGGTTACTTAATAGTCCAGAAATGAGGTGTAAAACGCTGATGCTAGATTTAAGCTAGGCTGTGCAAGGCCGAGCATAACAATTTTGAGGCAAGTCAATCAAGCCTGTCTCTGCCACTCCTCTACTATATGAGTGCGTCCCAAATTGTGAACTATTCCCTATATAGTGTGCTAGTTTTGACCATAACCCTATACTTTTAGTGCACTAAAAAGGGTATATGGTGCCATTTTGGACACATCCCATATATCCTTCCCCAGCACATTGCCAGGCACTGGAAATTCAGTTTTTTGCACACTTTACCCCAGGGACCTTGTACAGTTACTACCTTTCTCCTTATCGACAGATGAGCAATGTATACTTCTCACTTGATAGCTGCTGAGTATAGTGTGTACTGTGCTTTACTTCAGTGCTGGGTCATTTGTGCTGACGACACACTCTCGAGTTCAAGCGATATATACGTATATTAGTATAATTAGCTTGTTCATTTTCTGATGAAAGCCTTTTGTGTGTTGTGTTTTGTTTTGTTGACCCTACAATAAAGCAAGGGTGAGGTGCTCACACAAGTCATAGACTGTTCTCTCTGCTACCACACGTCAACCTGTACCAGAACACCAAGTCTAGGTCCAAAAGGCTCCTTAACAGCTTCTACCCCCAAACCATAAGACTGCTGAACAATTAATTAAGTGGCCACCCAGACCCTTTGCAACCCCCGCCCCCAACTCACTGTTTATTATCTATGTATAGTCCCTTTACCCCTACCAAATGCACATTACCTTGACTAGCCTGTACCCCACACATCGACTCGGTATATAGCCTCATTTTCTATTTTTTACATTAGTTTATTTAGTAAATAGTTTCTTAACTCTATTTTCTTCAAACTGCATCTTTGTGTAAGGGCTGGTAGGTAGGCATTTCACGGTAAGGTAAAAAAAAAACACCTCTTGTGTTCAGCGCATGTGACAAAGAAGATTTGATTTGGTTTTGATTTGATTTGTGGGCCACCTGTATTGGGGCATCTGTCTCCCTCTCGCATGTCATTAGGCCCCCTAGGCAAGTTAGGGGAATACACATTTATTAACCTTGAAATGAATCCCGGGCCTTAGTATATAGTGTTATAGCCAGAAAATGAAAATGGCCTTGATGTACAGCCCGGGACTCCTCTGTGGACGGACTGATAAGTCATTACAAGCACTTACTTTCTTCATGAACCAGACCCTTTTTGTCTCTCGGCTTTTGGATCAGGGGATTGATTTCTTTCTGTAAAATTGGTTTTCTTTCTTCTTTAAAAAAAAAATTGTAGTTGCTTTTGTCCGTGTGAGGGAAGGAGCATGCGGGCACATGCACATGTGCACACACACACACACACACACACACACACACACACACACACACACAGACATATACACACACACACAGTCACGGTCACATTCGCTGTCGTTGAGTTGGAAGTTGACCCTTGGTCTCAGAGAGAGAACATCAGTCCTGACAGTTGAAGCCCTGCTTTCAGGAGAAGTTCAAGTGTAAATCCTCTCTGTCCAAGCTTGCCCTCTCTCTTCACCTCATCCCCACTCCAGCAGCTCTCCATCCGTGTCGCTCTTCTTACTTTCACCCTGTACTACCCCGCTTGTTTTTCTTTCCCTTCTCTTTGTCAGACTCCCTCTCTATCTCTCCATCTCCCTCTCTGTCAGCTCTGCCTAAGCTCTGCTCCTTCCTAAATGGGGCCCGTGCCCCCGACGTCCCCGTTCCCAAAAGACGACTGTGCAACAGTCAGCAGACCACGGCTTATCCACAGATTTGGGAGGCGAAGAGGGAGGACCCACAAAGTCTCAAATCAACACCCTGCTGATAGATAAAGCTGGTCGGAGCTCCAAAACGAAATTAAGTCTCTCCGATTTACTGTCGATGATCGCTGATCCGCCTACTCCCCGCAGAGATCGAAGCGCTCGAGATGATAACAACATTGGAATTATATCAAACGGATATACAGTTAAAGTCCGTAGTTTACATACACCTTAGCCAAATACATGTAACCTGTTATGGCTGCATCCCTTTGTTCTCAATTTCCGCCTGAAGACATACCCAAATCTAACTGCCTGTAGCTCAGCCCCAGAGGCAAGGATATGCATATTCTTGCTATCATTTGAATGGAAACATTCTGAAGTTTGTGGAAATGAATGTAGGAGAATATAACACAATAGATCTGGTGGAAGAAAAGAGAAAGAAAGAGCATACGTTTTCTGTTTTTTATTGTTGTAGTATCATATTTCACATGTACTAGAATAGCCACCCATCAGATAGGATGCAGGAGATAATGTTGATGGATAACACAAGAGGGCAACTGTGGTTGTGCAAAGTTTCAGACTGATAACTTCAGGAATGGGTGAGCTACATGACTTTTAGCATGAAGTCACCCAGGTGTCCCACACAAGTTGCCCAAATGTACCCAAGTGGCTGAATTGGTGAAATGACCTATAACTATATACAGCAGTGCAAATAACTATATACAACACATCAAAAAGCAATTCTAACACACACACACAAAATAAAATGTTAAAAAAAATATTAGAAAATAAATATAGAAAAAAAACAGTACACCCCTTGTAAATCCTCGTCACAGTATTTTGCTGCCTGTGCCCTGTCCCATAGCAGTCTCTTTCTGATGGAAAGCAGAGGCAAAATGAACAAGTGGTGCATTTCATGCGACACAGAACACAACAACGCCTCCATGCTGTGCCCTTTTGGCCCTGAGGCACAGTCTTGCCTGCAGTAATGAACTGTGGCATATGAACACCACTGGGGGCACAGGTAGAGCTGGCAGCTTGGCACCGGGGCCTCCCAGTCGGATTGCTATCACTGTGAAAGAAAACATTAAAAAAATATTTGTATTGTATGTGCCTTCTATCATCACATAAAATAAACAGATATGTATTGATTGTATAGAGCAGAGGGCACAGTCACTAAGGTGTTCCATTCAACTCCGGCCATTGTTATATATATATATATATATATATATATATATATATATATATATATATATATATATATATATATATATATATATAAATATATATATATATATATATATATATATATATATAAATATATATATACACACACAAACAAACCAACACACACACACACAAACAAACCAACACACACACACACACAAACAAACCAACACACACACACACACACAAAAACAAACTGCACATTTAATTTTTTTATATACATAATACATATATATATATATTTATATTTCATAAAACGGCATTAGCACTTACCCGTCCAGAAGTATGTCCTGTCCTTGCAGAAACAGCTCGTCAGTTCGTTTGAATCATAACACTCAATGTGTCAATCAATGAAGCTTCGCTAAAATGATTGGTGCATCAGGTATTCATTTATCGTTGTCTTCAAATCAGCTCACTTCGGTCAATTCTCCCCGCAAAAAAAACTATGATGTTTGACTGTGTTGCGAACATCCAGAGGAATGCACTGAAACCACCATGACTATATAAACGATTGTTTACATGGGCAAATAACCCCCGAATGCTCCGTACAAAAATGATAGAGATGGAATTCGGCACGGCACAAATAGTTTACAAAATGTTTAGATTTAGGCTATAAAAATGGATTTTCTCAAAGAAAACAGCACTTCATTTGATCAATGGGATACTCAGGAAGAGAAATAAGAGCAAGATATCAGAATGTAAGTCATAATTTTACCTTCAGATGTGAAAGTCTAAAAACTGTCATGGCGGAAAATGTTTCTGTTCTTGATTGCTCTTCTCAAACAAAAGCATGGGATTTGTTCCCTGTAATAGCTATTTTAAATTGGAAAACGGAGTTTGATTACCACAATTCTAATCTTTTGAAGGGTGTAAGACACTTGTATTTTCAAGAATGTTTAATGTTACGAAATTGTATTTTTATTTGTCACTCTGAAATTTCCCCTGATGTTTTTCCCTGAACGGGGAGCACAGCCATATTAAACTCAGTTTTTCACAATTCCTGACATTTAATCCCACTAAAAATTCCCTGTCACGTTATTTTAAGAATGTGAAATGTCAGAATAATTGTACAGAGAATGATTTATTTCAGATTTGATTTATTTCATCACATTCCCAGTGGGTCAGAAGTTTACATACACTCAATTAGTATTAGGTAGCATTACCTTTAAATTGTTTAACTTGGGTCAAACGTTGGGTAGCCTTCCCCAAGCTTCCCATAATAAGTTGGGTTAATTTTGGTCCATTCCTCCTGACAGTGCTGGTGTAACTGAGTCAGGTTTGTAGGCCTCCTTGCTCGCGAAACACTTTTTCAGTTCTGCCCTCACATTATCTATAGGATTGAGGTCAGGGCTTTGTGATGGCCACTCCAATACGTTGCCTTTGTTGTCCTCAAGCTTTAACTTCCTGACTGATGTCTTGAGATGTTGCTTCAATATATCCACATATATTTACCCTCCTCACGATGCCATCTATTTTGTGAAGTGCACCAGTCCCTCCTGCAGCAAAGCACCCCCACAACATGATTCTGTCACCCCTGTGCTTCACTGTTGGGATGGTGTTCTTCGGCTTGCAAGCCTCCCCCATTTTCCTCCAAACATAGCAATGGTAATTATGGCCAAGCAGTTCTATATTTGTTTCATCAGACCAGAGGACATTTCTCCAAAAAGTACAATATGTGTCCCAATGTGCAGTTGCAAACCATAGTCTGTTTTTTTATGGTGGTTTTGGAGCAGTGGCTTCTTCCTTGCTGAGCGGCCTTTCAGGTTATGTCAATATAGCACTTGTTTTCCTGTGAATATACAGTGGGGCAAAAAAGTATTTAGTCAGCCACCAATTGTGCAAGTTCTCCCACTTAAAAACCATGAGAGAGGCCTTAAATTTTCATCATAGACTTCAACTATGACAGACAAAATGAGGGTAAAAAATCCAGAAAATCACATTGTAGAATTTTTAATGAATTTATTTGCAAATTATGGCGGAAAATAAGTATTTGGTCAATAACAAAAGTTTATCTCAATACTTTGTTATATACCATTTGTTGGCAATGACAGAGGTCAAACATTTTCTGTAAGTCTTCACGAGGTTTTCACACACTGTTGCTGGTATTTTGGCCCATTCCTCCATGTAGATCTCCTCTAGAGCTGTGATGTTTTGGGGCTGTTGCTGGGCAACATGGACTTTCAACTCCCTCCAAAGATTTTCTATGGGGTTGACATCTGGAGACTGGCTAGGCCACTCCAGGACCTTGAAATGCTTCTTTCGAAGCCACTCCTTCGTTGCCCGGGTGGCGTGTTTGGGATCATTGTCATGCTGAAAGACCCAGCCACGTTTCATCTTCAATGCCCTTGCTGATGGAAGGAGGTTTTCACTCAAAATCTCACGATACATGGCCCCATTCATTCTTTCTTTTACACGGATCAGTCGTCCTGGTCCCTTTGCAGAAAAACAGCCCCAAAGCATTCACAGTAGGTATGGTGTTCTTTGGATGCAACTCAGCATTCTTTGTCTTCCAAACACGACGAGTTGAGTTTTTACCAAAAAGTTATATTTTGGTTTGATCTGACCATATGACATTCTCCCAATCTTCTTCTGGATCATCCATCTAGCAAACTTCAGATGGGCCTGGACATGTACTGGCTTAAGCAGGGGTACACGTCTGGCACCGCAGGATTTGAGTCCCTGGCGACATAGTGTGTTACTAATGGTAGGCTTTGTTACTTTGGTCCCAGCTCTCTGCAGGTCATTCACTAGGTCCCCCCGTGTGGTTCTGGGATTTTTGCTCATCGTTCTTGTGATCATTTTGATCTTGCGTGGAGCCCCAGATCGAGGGAGATTATCAGTGGTCTTGTATGTCTTCCATTTCCTAATATTTGCTCCCACAGTTGATTTCTTCAAACCAAGCTGCTCACCTATTGCAGATTCAGTCTTCCCAGCCTGGTGCAGGTCTACAATTTTGTTTCTGGTGTCCTTTGACAGCTCTTTGGTCTTGGCCATAGTGGAGTTTAGAGTGTGACTGTTTGAGGTTGTGGACAGGTGTCTTTTATACTGATGACAAGTTCAAACAGGTGCCATTAATACAGGTAACGAGTGGAGGACAGAGGAGCCTCTTAAAGAAGAAGTTACAGGTCTGTGAGAGCCAGAAATCTTTCTGTAAAAAAACTTGCACAATTGGTGGCTGACTGAATACTTTTTTGCCCCACTGTAGATACTTTTGTACCTATTTCCTACAGCATCTTCACAAGATCCTTTGCTGTTGTTCTGGGATTGATTTGCACTTTTCGCACCAAAGTACGTTCATCTCTAGGAGACAGAACGCATCTCCTTCCTGAGTGGTATGATGGCCGCGTGGTCCCATGGTGTTTATACTTGTGTACTATTGTTTGTACAGATGAACGTGGTACCTTCAGGCGTTTGGAAATTACTCCCAAGGATGAACCAGACTTGTGGAGGTCTACAATTCTTTTTTCTGAGGTCTTTCCCATGATGTTAAGAGGTACTGAGTTTGAAGGTAGGCCTTGATAGTCAACCACAGGTACACCTCCAATTGACTCAAATGATGTCAATTAGCCTATCATAAGCTTCTAAAGCGATGACATCATTTTCTGGAAGCTGTTTGAAGGCACAGTCAACTTAGTGTATGTAAACTTCTGAACCACTGGAATTGCGATACAGTGAAATAATTATAATCTGTATGTAAATAATTGTTGGAAAAATTACTTGTGTCATGCACGAAGTAGATGTCCTAACCGACTTGCCAAAACTATAGTTTGTTATTAATAATTTGTGGAGTGGTTGAAAAACAAGTTTTAATGACTCCAGCCTAAGTGTATGTAAACTTCCGACTTAAACTGTACACATCAAGTGCCTTGTTTTGATATTTAGACAAATTAGGCAGATATTGTTACTTCCTCTCGAAATGTGCTTCTAAAATAAAAAATAAATGGTATACTGAAGTTGAATCACGCTTCTTAAAATCGTTTTTAATAGTTAAGTGTATTTTCTCAAGATGAAGCATATACCACAATAAATGAATCCGTAATGATGAGTTTGATCTGTAAAATTTTGCTTCATTAATTGAGAGGTAAGAGTGTATTGAAAGTAAATACAATTGTTATTCCATACATTTACATTTACATTTAAGTCATTTGGCAGACGCTCTTATCCAGAGCGACTTACAAATTGGTGAATTCACCTTATGACATCCAGTGGAACAGCCACTTTACAATAGTGCCTCTAAATCATTTAAGGGGGGTGAGAAGGATTACTTTATCCGATCCTAGGTATTCCTTAAAGAGGTGGGGTTTCAGGTGTCTCCGGAAGGTGGTGATTGACTCCGCTGTCCTGGCGTCGTGAGGGAGTTTGTTCCACCATTGGGGGGCCAGAGCAGCGAACAGTTTTGACTGGGCTGAGCGGGAACTGTACTTCCTCAGTGGTAGGGAGGCGAGCAGGCCAGAGGTGGATGAACGCAGTGTCCTTGTTTGGGTGTAGGGCCTGATCAGAGCCTGGAGGTACTGCGGTGCCGTTCCCCTCACAGCTCCGTAGGCAAGCACCATGGTCTTGTAGCGGATGCGAGCTTCAACTGGAAGCCAGTGGAGAGAGCGGAGGAGCGGGGTGACGTGAGAGAACTTGGGAAGGTTGAACACCAGACGGGCTGCGGCGTTCTGGATGAGTTGTAGGGGTTTAATGGCACAGGCAGGGAGCCCAGCCAACAGCGAGTTGCAGTAATCCAGACGGGAGATGACAAGTGCCTGGATTAGGACCTGCGCCGCTTCCTGTGTGAGGCAGGGTCGTACTCTGCGGATGTTGTAGAGCATGAACCTACAGGAACGGGCCACCGCCTTGATGTTAGTTGAGAACGACAGGGTGTTGTCCAGGATCACGCCAAGGTTCTTAGCGCTCTGGGAGGAGGACACAATGGAGTTGTCAACCGTGATGGCGAGATCATGGAACGGGCAGTCCTTCCCCGGGAGAAAGAGCAGCTCCGTCTTGCCGAGGTTCAGCTTGAGGTGGTGATCCGTCATCCACACTGATATGTCTGCCAGACATGCAGAGATGCGATTCGCCACCTGGTCATCAGAAGGGGGAAAGGAGAAGATTAATTGTGTGTCGTCTGCATAGCAATGATAGGAGAGACCATGTGAGGTTATGACATAGCCAAGTGACTTGGTGTATAGCGAGAATAGGAGAGGGCCTAGAACAGAGCCCTGGGGGACACCAGTGGTGAGAGTGCGTGGTGAGGAGACAGATTCTCGCCACGCCACCTGGTAGGAGCGACCTGTCAGGTAGGATGCAATCCAAGCGTGGGCCGCGCCGGAGATGCCCAACTCGGAGAGGGTGGAGAGGAGGATCTGATGGTTCACAGTATCGAAGGCAGCCGATAGGTCTAGAAGGATGACAGCAGAGGAGAGAGAGTTAGCTTTAGCAGTGCGGAGCGCCTCCGTGATACAGAGAAGAGCAGTCTCAGTTGAATGACTAGTCTTGAAACCTGACTGATTTGGATCAAGAAGGTCATTCTGAGAGAGATAGCGGGAGAGCTGGCCAAGGACGGCACGTTCAAGAGTTTTGGAGAGAAAAGTAAGAAGGGATACTGGTCTGTAGTTGTTGACATCGGAGGGATCGAGTGTAGGTTTTTTCAGAAGGGGTGCAACTCTCGCTCTCTTGAAGACGGAAGGGACGTAGCCAGCGGTCAGGGATGAGTTGATGAGCGAGGTGAGGTAAGGGAGAAGGTCTCCGGAAATGGTCTGGAGAAGAGAGGAGGGGATAGGGTCAAGCGGGCAGGTTGTTGGGCGGCCGGCCGTCACAAGAAGCGAGATTTCATCTGGAGAGAGAGGGGAGAAAGAGGTCAGAGCACAGGGTAGGGCAGTGTGAGCAGAACCAGCGGTGTCGTTTGATTTAGCAAACGAGGATCGGATGTCGTCGACCTTCTTTTCAAAATGGTTGACGAAGTCATCTGCAGAGAGGGAGGAGGGGGGGAGGGGGAGGAGGATTCAGGAGGGAGGAGAAGGTGGCAAAGAGCTTCCTAGGGTTAGAGGCAGATGCTTGGAATTTAGAGTGGTAGAAAGTGGCTTTAGCAGCAGAGACAGAGGAGGAAAATGTAGAGAGGAGGGAGTGAAAGGATGCCAGGTCCGCAGGGAGGCGAGTTTTCCTCCATTTCCGCTCGGCTGCCCGGAGCCCTGTTCATACATTTTGATGCATTTGATTATAAAGTCTACTCTACTAGTGTCAACATCTACTTAAAGCAGAGGTTGGAACTGGAATTATTTTCCAAATGTTTAGTTCTGAACAGAACCAAAAACACATTTTGTTTCGTTCCACAGTTCCACAAGCAAAATAAAGTTCTGAATCGTTTCAAAACCCCAAAAAGTACAGATTTATATAATCCCTTTCTGCTCCCTTTTAAACCTGTTTTTACATTTATCTCAACATCAAATTACTTCACCAATCAGTGCGGATAGAGAAGTTTGCTATGGAGAGGGTAAGCAATTTAATCTGTGTCGGAAAGTTCTTAAGAGCGAATTGTATTTTGCCGTAACATCATGGTTATCACGTTTCAGGTAAGTAACAAAAGTTTATTACTAGGACAGGGGCAGGCAAAACGGCCACGCCGATGTGAATAGGGGGGCGCTCCCTCTGCTGCTTCCTGAGGTCCACGATCTGCTCCGTTGTTTTGTTGACGTTGAGTGAGAGGTTATTTTCCTGGCACCACTCTCCCAGGGCCCTCACCTCCTCCCTGTAGGATATCTCGTCATTGTTGGTAAAAAAAAATCGGAGATCAAAAATGTGTTCGGCAATGCCACACACTAAAATGTGATTATTATTTTACTACATTCTGTTACATTGTTGTGCTCTCTCTTTCTAATGATTCCCCTCGTTAATCAACCTCTTATTCAGGGCCCTGGTCAAAATATGAGGAATATGGTGCCATTTGGGACACGTACCATGTGTGGATGTCTTTTGTTTAAGGCGCTTTATCCCTTCTGCGACCAAGCGGCAACTCTCTCTCTCTCGACAGATTAATCATTCACCTAATTCCATGTATTACCGAGTGTAAATCCTCAAAAGTAGGCCCATTAATGCTTATTTTTATCGGTAACGCCCAGGCCAGATGTTTGACTCGGTGACATGCGAGGGGCCACAACGTTTATAATGCTGAGATTTCTCTCTCATGACGTGCCCTCTGGATAACCTTCCCCAAGGAAACGAGATGACATTAACATGCTTGAACACTGATGTGCCACTCATGGGCCTGCATCCCAAATGGCACCCTATTCCCTACATAGTGCATTTCTTTTGCCCAGCGCCCATAGAGCTGCCATTTGGAACGCACATTTCCATACTTAAGCAAAAAGGCACAAAGGGGTGTGGTATATGGCCAATATACCACAGCTAAGGGCTGTTCATATGTAGGACGCAACGCAGAGTGCCTAGAAATAGCCCTTAGCTTTGGTATATCGGCCATATACCACAAACCCACAAGGCACCTTATTGCCATTATCAACTGGTTACCAACGGAATTAGAACAGTATGAAGTCATTTTTAGGTCAAACCCATGGTATACGGTCCGATATACCACGGGTTTCAGTCAATCAGCATTCATGTCTCAAACCACCTGCTGAACACTCCATGAGATGTGGACTGTCTTTACACCACCGTGCTGAAGCCTGAGGCCCCTCGTTTTGGAAACGAAATGTAGAGCTGTACATGTAGTCACCTTGGAACTGTTTGTATTGGGCCCCATGTTCCATGTTGTTCTACTTCGTCCCCTCCTTGGGCCCCCGAGGGGCGCAGCGGTCTCAAGGCACTGCATCTCAGTGCCAGAGGCGCGTCACTGCAGTCCCTGGTTTGAATCTAGGCTGCGTCACATCCGGCCGTGATTGGGAGCCCCATAGGGTGACGCACAATTGTGTCGCCCGGGTATGGCCCGGGGGCAGGCCGTCCTTATAAATAAAAATTGTTTTCTTAACTGACTTGCCTAGTTAAAAGTAAAATGAAATAAATGTAAGCGATGGTTTTGATGTGTATTGTTATGTGGGTGTTTTACCGGTGTACCAGAACAGAGTCCTAGTGTGCTGCCTTCACGGCCAGTGTGGCACTTCAGTGATAATGTTTGATGTCAGTGGAGTTAAAATTGGATGAATCAAAAGGTAAATAACTTAAGGTTAAAGCGGCCACTCCTGAAACAATGACAGACCGGCGTCAGACAATCAGTAGTAAATGTGTGTCAACACAAAACAATGTCCCTTATGCAACAACTTCTCAAAGAGGAGAGGACATCTCTCCAGTGAGATGCCTATTATTCATGAGTGCTCATTTGCTGCACGTGAGAAACAGGACTGTAATGCAGAGGGTGGCGTGAGTCAGGTCTGTGTGTGCGTTCAATTATTTACATTTACATTACATTTAAGTCATTTAGCAGACGCTCTTATCCAGAGCGACTTACAAATTGGTGAATTCACCTTCTGACATCCAGTGGAACAGCCACTTTACAATAGTGCATCTAAGTCATTAAGGGGGGGTGAGAAGGATTACTCATCCTATCCTAGGTATTCCTTGAAGAGGTGGGGTTTCAGGTGTCTCCGGAAGGTGGTGATTGACTCCGCTGTCCTGGCGTCGTGAGGGAGTTTGTTCCACCATTGGGGGGCCAGAGCAGCGAACAGTTTTGACTGGGCTGAGCGGGAACTGTACTTCCTCAATGGTAGGGAGGCGAGCAGGCCAGAGGTGGATGAACGCAGTGCCCTTGCTTGGGTGTAGGGCCTGATCAGAGCCTGGAGGTACTGCGGTGCCGTTCCCCTCACAGCTCCGTAGGCAAGCACCATGGTCTTGTAGCGGATGCGAGCTTCAACTGGAAGCCAGTGGAGAGAGCGGAGGAGCGGGGTGACGTGAGAGAACTTGGGAAGGTTGAACACCAGACGGGCTGCGGCGTTCTGGATGAGTTGTAGGGGTTTAATGGCACAGGCAGGGAGCCCAGCCAACAGCGAGTTGCAGTAATCCAGACGGGAGATGACAAGTGCCTGGATTAGGACCTGCGCCGCTTCCTGTGTGAGGCAGGGTCGTACTCTGCGGATGTTGTAGAGCATGAACCTACAGGAACGGGCCACCGCCATGATGTTGGTTGAGAACGACAGGGTGTTGTCCAGGATCACGCCAAGGTTCTTAGCGCTCTGGGAGGAGGACACAATGGAGTTGTCAACCGTGATGGCGAGGTCATGGAACGGGCAGTCCTTCCCCGGGAGGAAGAGCAGCTCCGTCTTGCCGAGGTTCAGCTTGAGGTGGTGATCCGTCATCCATAGAGTTTCTCTTGCCGTGTCCGTGTTTTCCTCAAGAAAGGTTTCCATGCTCCTGAAAGACCTAAATGAATATTATTTGTGTAAGTGCATTGGTGCGCGTGTGTGTGGAGGGAGACTATTAAACTGCCAACAGCAGGGCTGAGCAGCAGAGAGCATAGAAACAAACTTCATTTGGAGGCTGAAAAGGTCACATCTGGGGCCTGTCTCCCGACTGGGTCTAATAAATAATGTGACCTTTTGCGCAGGGAAATCCCGAACCTCCACCCTGTTTTCAGTTTGAGTCCACAGAGAGGAGTCTCTCTCTGTCTGTCTGTCTGTCTGTCTGTCTGTCTGTCTGTCTGTCTGTCTGTCTCGCTCTGTCTGTCTGTATGTCTGTCTGTCTGTCTGTCTGTATGTCTCGCTCTCTCTCTCTCTGTCTGTCTGTCTGTCTGTCTGTCTGTCTGTCTGTCTGTCTGTCTGTCTGTCTGTCTGTCTGTCTGTCTGTCTGTCTCACTCTCTCTGTCTGTCTGTCTGTCTGTCTGTCTGTCTGTCTCGCTCTCTGTCTGTCTGTCTGTCTGTCTGTATGTCTCTCTCTCTGTCTGTATGTCTCTCTCTCTCTGTCTGTCTCTCTCTCTGTCTGTCTCTCTCTCTGTATCTGTCTGTCTGTCTGTCTGTCTGTCTGTCTGTCTGTCTGTCTGCCTGTCTGTGTATCTCTCTCAATTCAATTCAATATATATATACTTTATTGACATGGCAAGTTAAATGACTTACATTGTCAAAGTAGTCATATAACAAAAACGGTGGGGCCAATAGCAATAAGGCATCAATATTAATAGTAGTAGTAGCAAAGGAATTACCATCAACAGCAACTACAAAAACAATATTAAAGAGAATAGCAATACATTAAAGCAATAGCAGCAGGCTGGTCTCAACATGACTGAGAAGTAACATGACGAGGTACGAAAGCCAAAAAAAGAAAAAAAAGAAAGGGAAATACTATTGACATTACATTGCACTTTTCACTGGCTGTCCCTTATGTTGTGGCAGGAGGACACATTTTTGTCTTTTCACCCAATAAATATGTTTTTTCTTCAAATTCTTTGTACTGCATGATCATTTTAGAAAAGAACGGTTCTCTTAGGTCTGAGTATTTGTCACAGTGTAATAGGAATTGCAGCTCTGTCTCTAACTCTCCCCTGGAGCAGAGTGAGCACAGCCTGTCCTCTCTGGGCAGCCAGGTTTGCCTGTGACGACCAATCTCTATAGCCAGACTGTGCTCACTGAGTCTGTACCTTGTCAATGTTTTCCCCAGTTTTATATCAGTCACAGTGGTCAGATAGTCTGCCACCATGTACTGTCTGTTTAGAGCCAAATAGCATTGAGGTTTACTTTGATCTTTCTTTCCAATAGGTGATATATTTTTCTTTTTGTTTTGTGATGATTTGTTTGGGCCAGACTTTCTGAGTACCGTCGTGAGGCTCTATGGGGTTGGTTTGGGTTGGTGAACTAAGCCTCAGAACTAACTGGCTGAGGGGACTCTTCTCTTGTTTCATCTCTTGATATTGTAGGGTTGTGTGATTAAATATTTCAGAATCACTTGTTTTTAGATGGTTGTTAAATTTGATGGCTATTTTTTCTATTTGAATGAGGAGGGGGTATTGGCCCAATTCTGCTCTAAATGCGTTATTTTGAGTTTTTCTTCATACTTGCAATACATTCTTTCAAAACTGTGCACGCAGTATTTCGATTGGATGTTTGCCCCATTTGGTAAATTCATTATTAGAGAGTGGACCCCATACTTTGCTGCCATATAGAGAAATTGGTTCTATAACTGATTGGAAACATTTAAGCCGGATTCTAATTGGAATTTAGATTGTAATGTTTTTTTAATGGCATAGAATGCCTTTGTTTTGGTTTACTTGTTTGTCAATTAGTGTGGAGGGTATAAATGTGGTATGTTGTGCGGTAATTTGTTAAAAATCCAATCTGGCTTCTGCTCAGAACATTGTGTTCATCAAGGAAATGGCAGTCTGCTATTTATGATACTGCAGAGAATCGCCCCCCCCCCCAAAGTTTCTGTTAACGCAAATTCCTCTTTAATTATTTGGGCCAAATCTTTGGTTCCAAAAAGCAGGGGGAAATACCTGCAGTGAGGATAATGTTGAATATTTTGATCATAGCCAATTTGAATTTGTGGTCTGTATATTTGATTATTTCATTTAAAATATCATCAGCACTCTCTCAATCTCTTTCCAGAATGGATTCATGATTTCTGAACTGTGATTTAGTTACAAAACACTTTATTATTGGTGGCACAGTTCGGATGAAGACAGTTTTTGTGGATGTAAATGGACGCCTGGCGGCGCAGGGAGAATGGGATGGGGCACCCGTCCCTGCCAATTAACAGAGTGACCCATGTGTCCGCTGTCAACTCGGTTCAAACTGCCGCCGTCTGGCGGTTGCTGGTGTTTCATCCCAAATGGCACCCTATTTCACGGATAGTGCACTACTTCTGACCACGGCCCACAGGGGCCTTGTCAAAAACAGTGCATAATGTAGGAAATTTGGTGCCATTTGGGACGCAGGCCCGGAGGTTCCGGCGCGAGGAGATCAGAGACACACATTAGAATGCTTGTCTAACGGTTGTCTAATTTTCATTCCACTAATTACTTTTTTTCAAATTACAAAGCCTGGTTTGTCTGTTCTTAGGACTTGTCGGTGATGCGTTAGAAGGGTTAGGAGGTTGGCAGCCGTGTTAGGGACAACAGAGTAATATACACACGGAGTGTGTATGTGCTCGTAGTCTCGTCAACATGCTTGTCAGTTTTAAAGGAATCTTTGTGCCAATCCAGTAGTTTACGGAAATGAGTGAGCAAAAAATATAAACCTGCAACATTTTTAAGGATTAAAGTGAGACAGTTGATAAGGAAATCAGTCAATTAAAATAAATTCATTAGGCCCTCATCTATGAATTTCACATGACTGGGCAGGGGTGCAGCCAGGCCCACTCACTTGGGAGCCAGGCCCACCCTCTGGGAAGCCATGTCCAGCCAATCAGAATGGGGTTTTCCCTACAAAAATAAGCTTTTCTACAGACATAAATACTCCTCAGTTTCATCAGTTGTCCGGGTGGCTGGTCTCAGACGATTCCGCAGGTGAAGAAGGAGGATCTGGAGGTCCTGGGATTGGCGTGGTACCATGTGGTCTGCGTTTTTGAGGCAGGTTGGTCGAACTGCCAAAATCTCTAAAAAGACGATGGACTTTATGGTAAATAAATGAACATTCAATGTTCCAACAGCTCTGGTGGATATTCCTGCAGTCAGCATGCCATTTGCACCCTCCCTCAAAACTTGAGGCATCTGTGGCATTGTGCTGTGTGGCATTTTAGAGTGGCCTTTTCTTGTGCGATGATAATGCTGTTTAATCAGCTTCTTGATATGCCACACCTGTCAGATGTGTTATTTTGGCAAAGGAGAAATGCTCACCAACAGGGATACAAAACACATTTGCGCACACAATTTGAGAGAAATACGCTTTTTGTGTATATTGAACATTTCTGGATTTTTTTTTTTCAGCTCATGAAACACTTTACATGTTGCGTGTATATTTTTGTTTAGTTATGCCACACCATACCATCATGGCCACCTAATCATTACTCCATGTAACACTTCCTCATGTCATTTCCAAAGAAAGACAGTATGTTCTCAGTCATCCTACCTGGTAAAATAAAAGGATACATGTTTGTGTTATTGTTTTGTCAGTTGATCGTTTGGTCACACATTTTCTCTCACTCACTCATTCGAAGTCAATTGAGCCAGCCAGCCAGTCACTCAGCCAGTCACTCAGCCAGTCACTCAGCCCGTCAGCCAGTCAGCCAGTCTCTTACTCAGTCACTCATTCTCCTACCTGTTCATTTCTTTAAATGACCCCATGATATCTAGCATTAATTACAGCAAACTAAGCATTTCTCACTAACTTTCCTCATCTACCAAAACACTGCATTATTTTGTGTCCTCTCTCTCAGACTTCGTTGGGTATTTTTTCATTATACGTTTCTTCAGCAGAGTGTAGAAATATGTGTAGGTGCCCCTGAATAGAGTCTTTTGCACAGCACAATGCTGCACAGTAGGCCTCCTCTAAGAGGCTTAAACACAGAGACAGAGGAGGAAGCCATCCATAGCAATCACACTGCTTTCTCTCTCTCCCTTTGTTTTTCTTTCACCCTCTCTGTTATTCTCTCTACATCTGAACCTCTCCTCCCTCCATCATGCTCTCTCCCTCTCTCTCTCTCTCTCTCTCTCTCTCTCTCTCTCTCTCTCTTTTTCTGTCTGTCTTGCTTTCTTTGTATTTTTCTCCGTCAGTCCCTCTCTGTTTTTGTCTCTCTCTCTCTCTCTCTGCAGTACCCTCCTTTGTTGTGATGGGAGGGAACCCAAAGGAGATTAAGTTATCATTCTCTTTTCACCCTCCTTCCTTCCTTCCCTGCTTCAATCCCACCTGGTTGATTCCCTTAATAAGAGAATACCTGTCGTAAGTTATGGCGTATTAAAAAAAGGAGGTAAAGTAACAGGAAAAAGAGAAACCATTCATCTGGCTGCCGCGCCAGACTCCAGCTGTTTGCGTTTTGACGGCTGCCGTCGCGGTGTACGAGTCTTATCGCAGCCAAATGTCACCACTCCGCTTGTCTGTTGTCTGTAAGGAAGCTCCCTGCTTGCGTGATGATCGCAAGACCCACTGTTTTCATCAGTATTGCTGTCTCATCTTTTAACTGTTATGAAACATTATACAGTACAGTAGGCCCATCTGTTGTATAGTAATGTATAGAGCCACAATGCTCTGCTCGCAAGTGACAAATCACTGAATATGCGATTTGTAACTTACTTTGTTTCAAGTTTTCACACTGCACAGTGGCACTGTCCCAAACACAGATTTACAGTCCGGGTTTCACCTTTGAAATGTTGGCAATTTGCTAATACAAGTAGTAATGCAGGTCTGTGATGTCATCCACTTTCTTGTTTGAGTAGATTTTCTGACATGAATGATGTCATTGTTGATTGGCCATTCTCTTTGTCTGTCCTGTCCAAACTCCACCTGCTCTCACAGCACTGGCCCGAGGTCAGCACTTCCTCACTGAACCCAGACTGTCTCCAGACATACAAACGCACACACACACACACACACACACACTGACAATCATACTGACAAACAAAGCACGGACTGTTCTCGACCTCTGACCCCACTCTCGACAGCAGCAGTTAATGCTCTGTAAGGGCTATTAAGCCGGTGAGTAACTGGAGGTCAAGTCAAGCGTTTGCTCTTTTGGAAAGTGAAGCTTGTTAGCTTGTTAAGAGTTGGTATGGAGCAGATGGGGACACTGGGAACTGAGTCAGGGAGTCACAAAAAGCACAGGTGACTTGTTGCAGTGGAAGATGACGTTGTTTTGAAGTCAATATTGTTCGACAGCAGATATAGGCTACAGTCGCTAGTCAACGACTACACACCCCTTGCACAGTCCTGACCTTCTGCTGCGTTAAAATGTAATCAAAAAAAAAGGATCACATTTGATTGTTTTTCGATTGATCTACACAACCTACTTCACATTTTCAAAGTGAAAGAAAAAAGAACAGGATATTTTCCAAATGACTAGAAATACAAAATGAGGTAGTATTGATTGTGTATGTCTTCACATCTTAGAGGTAATACTTGGTGGAAGGACCTTTGGCAAACATTACAACTGGGAATCATTTTGAGTAAGATAATACCAACCTTGCACAACTCTTGGGGTATCAAATCGAATCACATTTTTTTGTCACATGCCCCGAATACAACAGGTGTAGACTCTACCCTAAAATGCTTATTTACGAGCCCTTTCCCAACGATTTATAGTTAAAAATGAAGAAAATGTGCTAATAAAAAAAGCAAATAGTAAAGCAATGAAATAACAATAACAAGCCTACAGTTGAAGTCGGAAGTTTACATACACTTAGGTTGGAGTCATTTAAACTCGTTTTTCAACCACTCCACACATTTCTTGTTAACAAACTATAGTTTTGGCAAATATGTTAGGACATCTACTTTGTGCATGACACAAGGCATTTTTCCAGCAATTGTTTACAGACAGATTATTTCACTTATAATTCACTGACCCACTATTATTCTGACATTTCACATTCTTAAAATAAAGTGGTGATCCTAAATGACCTAAGACAGTGCATTTTTACTAGGATTAAATGTCAGGAATTGTGAAAAACTGAGTTGAAATGTATTTGGCCAAGGTGTATGTAGACTTCCGACTTCAACTATATAAGTATTCAACCTCCTGAGTCAATACTTGGTAGATTCACATTAAGCTTGCCATAACTAAGGGGTTGAATACTTATTGACACCAGTCATTCAGGTTTTCACTTTTATTAATTTGTAAAAATGTCTAAAAATGTATATCCACTTTGACATTATAGGGTGTTTTGTGTAGGTGTAAATAATGTCACACTCCTTGCTTAGCGAGTACCATTGGCTCATGATTTGGCCTAAAAGCTATCTCAAAGGCTAGCTAATGAGGTGACGCAAGTGGGACACGTGTGTGTGTGCGTGTGTGTGTGTGTGTGTGTGTGTGTGTGTGTGTGTGTGTGTGTGTGTGTGTGTGTGTGTGTGTGTGTGTGTGTGTGTGTGTGTGTGTGTCGGAGTGTTAGTGTACTGTAGTATGTGTGAGTGTGTGGGTAGAGTCCAGTGAATGTGCATAGTGCCAGGGCAAGAGGGACAATACAAAAAGTGGGTCAATGAAAATAGTCCGGGTTGCTGTTCGAGTAACTGTTCAACAGTATAATGTCTTAAGGGTAGAAACTGTTCAGGAGCCTTTTGGTCCCAGACTTGGTGCTCCGCTACCACTCAGGTACCACTTGCTGTGTGGTAGCAGAGAGAACAGTCTATGACTCGGGTGGCTGGACTCTTTGACAATTTTTAGTGCCTTCCTCTGACACCGCCTGGTATAGAAGTCCTGGATGGCTGGGAGCTTGGCTTGCCATACCAAGCGGTGATGCAGCCAGTCAAGTTGCTCTCAATGGTACGATGATGACAGCTTGATGACAGCTTTGCAAATATATGTATAATGTACGTTAATTGATTTGCAGGTCAATTGACATATTTAATGATGTATTTTATGTTTATGGTAGTAATTTATTTCACTTTGTCTTTGTTATTTAACTTTGTTTAACTTTGTCTCCTCGGTAAGAAAAGCACCACTTATTAATCCAATGTGCCATTTGTTTATTTCTGTGTTTACGTGACTAATGCTACTACTTTTTGGAAAATGTGTTGTATAAGTAATCTCTCAAGCAGCTTCATGAGGTAGTCACCTGGAATTTAAATTAACAGGTGTGCCTACTTAAAAGTTAATTTGTGAAATTTCTTTCCTTCTTAGTGTGTTTTAGCCAATCAGTTGTGTTGTGACAAGGTAGGGGTGGTATACAGAAGATAGCCCTATTTGGTAAAATACCAAATACATGTTATGCCAAGAACAGCTCAAATAAGCAAAGAGAAATGCCAGTCCATCATTCATTTAAGAAATGAAGGTCAGTCAATACGGAAAATGTCAAGAAATAATTATGTTTCTTCAACTGCAGTCGCAAAAACCATCAAGCACTATGATGAAACTGGCTCTCATGAGGACCGCCACAGGAATGGAAGACCCAGAGCTACCTCTGCTGCAGAGGATAAGTTCATTAGAGTTACCAGCCTCAGAAATTGCGATGGTGGCCGGATCGCCCTACATTGAAGGATCCAACACATCCTCCACCGGAACCCAGAATCTTTCCTCCGGACCATACCCCTCCCACTCCACGAGGTACTGAAGGCCCCTCGCCCAACGCCTCGAATCCAGGATGGAACGGACGGACGCTGGTGCCCCCTCAATGACCAGAGGGGGTGGAGGTACCTCCCGCGCCTCAGACTCCTGGAGAGGACCAACCACCACCGGCCTGAGGAGAGACACATGGAACGAGGGGTTAATATGGTAATCGGGAGGAAGCTGTAACCTGTAACATACCGTGTTCACTCTCCTCAGGACTTTGAATGGCCCCACAAACCGCAGACCCAGCTTCCGGCAGGGCAGGCGGAGGGGCAGGTTTCGGGTCGAGAGCCAGACCCAGTCCCCCAGTGCAAACACCGGGGCCTCACTGCGCCAAAAGACTAGCGCGGCCTTCTGGAGGTGACCAGGTTTCCTCCGCGCATCTGAACCAATCGTCCACCGCAGGAGCCTCTGTCTGACACTGATGCCATGGTGCCAGAACCGGCTGGTACCCCAATACACACTGAAACAGGGAGAGGTTAGTGGAGGAGTGGTGGAGCGAGTTCTGCACAATCTCTGCCCAGGGCACGAACGCCACCCACTCCCCCGGCCAGTCCTGGCAATTGGACCACAGAAACCTGCCTACATCCTGGTTCACTCTTTCCACCTGCCCATTAGTCTCGTGGTGAAAACCTGAGGTGAGGCTGATCGAGACCCCCAGACGTTCCATGAACGCCCTCCAGACTCTCGAAGTGAACTGGGTACCTCGATCAGACACTATATCCTCAGGCACCCCGTAGTGCCGGAAGACGTGTATAAACAGGGCCTCCGCAGTTTGTAGAGCCGTAGGGAGACCGGGCAGAGGGAGGAGACGACAGGACTTAGAAAAACAATCCCTGTGAAGGAGGAAGATCCGTCAGAAAATGCACCGACAGGTGTGACCAAGGCCACTGTGGAACGGGTACGGGATGTAGCTTACCTCTGGGCAGGTGTCTAGGAGCCTTACACTGGGGGCACACCGAGCAGGAGGAAACATAAACCCTCACATCCCTAGCCAAGGTGGGACAACATAACCTCCCAGTCAGACCGTCCGACCGATCCCCAGATGACCAGATGAGGGTGATGTGTGGCCCCAATAGATCAACTGGTCACGGACAGCAGACGGAACATACTGACGCCCGACAGGACACTGGAGTGGAGTGGGTTCTGTACGCAACGCCTGCTCAATGTCCGCGTCCAGCTCCCACATGACCGGCGCTACCAGGCAGGAGGTCGGGAGAATGGGAGTCTGATCCATGGGCCGCTCCTCTGTGTCATACAGACGGGACAGTGCGTCTGCCTTCACATTCTGGGAACCTGGTCTGTAGGACAGGGTAAACACAAAACGGATAAAGAACATGGCCCACCTTGCCTGACGAGGAGTCAGTCTCCTCGCTGCCCGGATGTACTCTAGGTTGCGGTGGTCAGTCCAGATAAGGAAAGGGTGTTTATGTTTGGCCTGGTATGGTTCTCAATCAGAGGCATGTGTCGTTCATTGTCTCTGATTGAGAATCATACTTAGGTAGCCTGTTTTCCCCCATTTTAGTTGTGGGTGATTATTTTCTGTCTCTGTGTCTTCACCAGACAGAACTGTTCCGTTTTCGTTCGTTCTCCTTGTTGTTGGTGTTCAATGTTAATACGTTATCAACATGGACACGTACCACGCTGCATGTTGGTCCGATCCTTCAAACTCCTCATCAGAGGAAGACGAATCTCGTTACACGGAGGTATTAACTCCGGGGTGTGATCAACACATCAACACATCTTTGTGTTTTTGGCTCGTATTAACTAGGAACATTTTCAGTAAATGTCTTTCACTTAAACAAATGTAGATTAGGTCTGTAGAAGAAAATCCAATATCCCTTTTTAGACTTAATTTAATGGCAGCAAATTGTGAATGCTGTGCAAAGGGTGTGTACTGTAGACTTTCACTGAGTTGTAGAGAAGTCTCGAAACATTAGATCAATATAAAAAAAATAGTTTTTCCTTGGGGCTCGTTTATACGGGTCTGTTTTATTATCATTTATACATCGGCTTGATAAACCATTTTATTAATGGTTATAAATAGCTAAATAACTAAAAACCATAAACAGTGGACTATGTATATTTTCCTACCCCAGCTGTAATGTATTTTAGATGGAACCTGACCCGTGTAAAGGCTCAGTCTACCCTCTTAATCGCCCTCCTGTGCAGACGCCATCAGAGCGCCGCGATCAGAGCGCCGCGGCGAGGAGTCTGCAGCACACTGTACTCCACCATTACCACTGTAAACACTATTATCCTCACCTTAAAGAGAACACAGGCTTTATTGGAACGATACGCCTGAGGCTTTATGACCCTGTCGCTGTGCCGACTCCCGATTGCTTTTTTTCCCCTTCCCAGTACGCCACCCCCGTGATTTCTGGGGCATACATTTTGGAGGGAGGGCCGGGGGAAGCGAATAAATCTGTCAACTTGTGGCAGCTCATAAGCTAATGAAGATTTTAATAATGAATTGGGGGGGGGGGGTGATGAAAGGGAGAGAGAGAGAAAGAGAGGAAAGAGGGTGAGGAATACGTGTACTCTGGGAGTCCCTCGACTTGGCGAGAAGAGAAAGGGGGTGTGGCAAACAACAAACACTGAAGCGCGCCGTCGTGTTCCTCAGTGACTAACGGGTGGAGGGGAACACGAGGTGGAATGTAAACCATGGGGGAATGTAAACATAATTAGAAAATCGCGGGAACATTGCTGTAACATCTGTACTACTCAGATGGCTGTAAAATGCTGAGAGAGAGAGGGAGGGAGAGAGAGAGAGAGAGAGAGAGAGAGAGAGAGAGAGAGAGAGAGAGAGAGAGAGAGAGAGAGAGAGAGAGAGAGAGAGACAGAGAGAGTACTCAAGTCCTTTGGACTGTAGTACGACAGAACAGATCATAGGGGACTAGGCCTACTCTTTTGCTGTAGCACATTTATGCAATCTTACGTCATGAGCACCGGGGATGGAAGTGGTGACTAACGTTTAAATAATAGAGCGTCATTCTAAATGGAACCATTTTCCCTATATTCTGCACTAATTTTGACCGGGACCAAAACTAGTGCACTACTGTGTGCCATTTGGGACACGTCCTAAGTCAGTTTTAACCGTCTGATAGAGAAAACGTCTGACTTTGCCAGTCTTTGCGATGATGCCCTAGTCAATCTCAATGCACCACCTCAATCGATGCTCTCGCGGTGCAATAGACATTCTGAATTGAACTGTATGGGAGGATATTTAGACCTCTTTCAATCAATGATGATCTCCACACACACACACACACACACACACACACACACACACACACACACACACACACACACACACACACACACACACACACACACACACACACACATATGGGGTGACAAGGCACAAATCTGTCGTTCTGCCCCTGAACAGGCAGTTAAACCCACTGTTCCCAGGCCGTCATTGAAAATAAGAATGTGTTCTTAACTGACTTGCCTGGTTAAATAAAGGTAAAATAAAAAAAATTAAAAAAAAGACAGCTAATCTGAAAGCTTCATAGTCTCCCCATTTTGAGGTGCATTGCTGGTAGCATTTCTCTTTCCAAGAACTGGATGGATGTGGTGTATAGTGTTGTAACGTTCTCTCTCCCACCACATGTACAGTATGTCACTGCTCTCCATTGTAGCAATGCTTCACCTAATTTACACACACACAGACACATGCACATACACACACACACACATGTGCGCACACACACAATCTTGAACGAGTATACTCACAGTCCTCATCGATCCTAAGTAACAAAGACAATAGGAAAGTAAGAAAAGTAATCAGAGAGAGAGAGAGAGAGAGAGAGAGAGGAGAGAGAGAGAGAGAGGGAGAGGAGGAGAGAGAGAGAGAGAGAGAGGAGATAGAGAGAGAGAGAAAGAGAGAGGGAGATGAGAGAGAGAGAGAGAGAGGGAGAGGAGAGAGAGGGAGATGAGAGAGAGAGATGGGGAGGAGGGAGGAGAGAGAGAGAGGAGGAGGAGAGAGAGAGAGATAGAGGAGAGAGGATAGAGAGAGGAGGAGATAGAGAGAGGAGGAGAGAGAGACAGGAGGAGAGAGAGAGAGAGGAGGAGATAGAGAGGGAGAGAGGAGAGATAGAGAGGAGAGAGAGAGAGGAGGAGAGAGATAGAGAGAGAGAGAGAGAGAGAGAGAGAGAGAGAGAGAGAGAGGAGGAGATAGAGAGAGGAGAGAGAGAGAGAGAGGGGAGAGAGATAGAGAGGAGGAGATGGAGAGAGAGAGAGGAGAGAGAGAGAGAGGAGGAGATAGAGAGAGGAGAGAGAGAGAGAGAGAGGAGGAGATAGAGAGAGGAGAGAGGGAGAGAGAGGGAGAGAGAGAGAGGGAGAGGGAGGGAGAGAGAGGGAGAGGGAGAGAGGGAGAGGGAGGGAGAGAGAGGGAGAGGGAGAGGGAGAGGGAGAGATCAACGGGACAAAAAAAGTGACGGCTCCTTGGACAAGTCGATCTGTTTCGAGCTCAAC
>NC_088232.1:11398072-11403072 GCF_036934945.1 Oncorhynchus masou masou
GGTTTTTTCCTGATATGTTTATTTTTCAACCATTCCATTGTAGATTTTGCTTTATGTTTTGGATCATTGTCTTGTTGGAAGACAAATCTCCGTCCCAGTCTCAGGTCTTTTGCAGACTCCATCAGGTTTTCTTCCAGAATGGTCCTGTATTTGGCTCCATCCATCTTCCCATTAATTTTAACTATCTTCCCTGTCCCTGCTGAAGAAAAGCAGGCCCAAACCATGATGCTGCCACCACCATGTTTGACAGTGGGGATGGTGTGTTCAGGGTGATGAGCTGTGTTGCTTTTACGCCAAACATAACGTTTTGCATTGTTGCCAAAAAGTTCAATTTTGGTTTCATCTGACCAGAGCACCATCTTCCACATGTTTGGTGTGTCTCCCAGGTGGCTTGTGGCAAACTTTAAACAACACATTTTATGGATATCTTTAAGAAATGGCTTTCTTCTTGCCACTCTTCCATAAAGGCCAGATTTGTGCAATACACGACTGATTGTTGTCCTATGGACAGAGTCTCCCACCTCAGCTGTAGATCTCTGCAGTTCATCCAGAGTGATCATGGGCCTCTTGGCTGCATCTCTGATCAGTCTTATCCTTGTATGAGCTGAAAGTTTAGAGGGACGGCCAGGTCTTGGTAGATTTGCAGTGGTCTGATACTCCTTCCATTTCAATATTATCGCTTGCACAGTGCTCCTTGGGATGTTTAAAGCTTGGGAAATATTTTTGTATCCAAATCCGGCTTTAAACTTCTTCACAACAGTATCTCGGACCTGCCTGGTGTGTTCCTTGTTCTTCATGATGCTCTCTGCGCTTTTAACGGACCTCTGAGACTATCACAGTGCAGGTGCATTTATACGGAGACTTGATTACACACAGGTGGATTGCATTTATCATCATTAGGATTGCATTTATCATCATTAGTCATTTAGGTCAACATTGGATCATTCAGATATCCTCACCGAACTTCTGGAGAGAGTTTGCTGCACTGAAAGTAAAGGGGCTGAATAATTTTGCACGCCCAATTTTTCAGTTTTTGATTTGTTAAATTTTTTTGTAATATACAATAAATGTCGTTCCACTTCATGATTGTGTCCCACTTGTTGTTGATTCTTCACAAAAAAATACAGTTTTATATCTTTATGTTTGAAGCCTGAAATGTGGCAGAAGGTCGCAAAGTTCAAGGGGGCCGAATACTTTCGCAAGGCACTGTACGTCTCGCTTCCAGTGAATTGCAACTCCACTTTGTCTCTGTACTGACATTTTTCCTGTTTGATTGCCTTATGGAGGGAATAACTACGCTGTAGTCACCTTGCCAGGTTTGTTGAGTTAGGAATCGGGAAGACACGAGAACGATTGCTCGACTGCATGTATTGATGTTATGTTCAAATGCCTATATTTTATCGTCAAATATGCATACAGGACAGTTAAATGACTTTATCTTTAAATACACCCAGCTCGACCTTCCACGCTAAGACCCAAGGGTCAACTTCCTCAATATTCTGGTGGGCATGCTTCCTGTTGCGTTAACAGTGGCTTCACACACACACACACACACACACACACACACACACACACACACACACACACACACACACACACACACACACACACACACACACACACACACACACACACACACACACACACATACACAGACACATCTATGTCTGAGAGTTGATACGGTAGCTGGATGTTTGATACTGTTAATCCAATGAAACAACCAGAGATCAATGCTCAACCGGAACAGATTACTGACTATGCCTGTGGTTTCCAGCTAAGTCTCAAATGTCTCAACCAATTCCCTACGTTGTGCAGTACTTTTGACCAGGGACCATAGGGCTCAGGCCAAAAGTTGTGCACAGTTAGTGAATATGGTGCCATTTAAATGCCTTCATTATGGAGTTCCCTCATTTCCCTGGTATAACAGCTTGAAGTGTTTTTCCCCTCCCAGCAAATGCTAACTTTTCTCTGCTGATAAGTTGACAGCAATTTGGACCTAACGACGCATACACACATCCCTTACGTATATTAATATGTTTAATGTTTTCCTTCTCCTTTCTGACTTTTTCGTTCTTCCTCTGTCTCCATCTCTCTTTCTGTCTATATCTCTTTCTCTCTCTCTCTCTCTCTCTCTCTCTCTCTCTCTCTCTCTCTCCTCTCTCTCCGTCTCTCTCGTCTCTCTCTCTCTCTCTCTCTCTCTCCCTCTCGCTCTCTCTCCCTCTCTCTCCGTCTCTCTCGTCTCTCTCTCTCTCTCTCTCCCTCTCTCTCCGTCTCTCTCGTCTCTCTCTCTCTCTCTCTCTCTCTCTCTCCCTCTCGCTCTCTCTCCCTCTCTCTCCTCTCTCTCCATCTCTCTCGTCTCTCTCTCTCTCTCTCTCTCTCCTCTCTCTCCCGTCTCTCTCTCTCTCTCTCTCTCTCTCTCTCTCTCTCTCTCTCTCTCCGTCTCTCTCTCTCTCTCTCTCTCTCTCTCTCTCTCTCTCTCTCTCTCTCTCTCTCTCCCTCCCTCTCTCTCTCTCTCTCCCTCTCTCTCTCTCTCTCTCCTCTCTCTCCATCTCTCTCTCTCTCTCTCTCTCACTCTCTCCATACCAATTAATTTGCCCCTACCTCTGGCATTTCCACAGGACTATGTGTTCTCATGCTGAGCCTTCAGAAAGTGTTCATACCCCTTGACTTATTCCACATGTTGTTGTGGTGCAGCCTGAATTCAAAATGGATTAAATCAAAGTTTCCCACCCATCTACACACAATACCCCATAACAGCAATGTTCACACCCCTGAGTTAATATATGTCACAATCACCTTTGGCAGTGTTTATAGTTGTGAGTCTTTCTGGGTCACTAAGAGCTTTGCACATCTGTATTCTACAACATTTGCACATTCCATTTTTTTTTGTTTTATTCTTCAAGCTCTGTCAAGTTGGTTGTTTATCGCTGCTACAGTCTTATGAAAAAGGAAGACCGCTGTCCCCATAGGAGAACCCTTTGAAGAATTCTTCCTGTACTACTATTTCATTTTTCTCCAACGCTAACGTATGGAATTGTTTTAAGATGATTATACCATGGATTATTTAGCTATTTGATTTGTAATTTTAGGACACCTTTAGGTGTATGGATTTGGTGGGTATATATATATAAACATTTATTTTTTTCATATTTGATTTATTATTTGATAAAATGTTGAATTTGGCCTTTACTATTATAGCCCATAGAAACGCGTTGAATAAAACCGTCAGAATTTGCAGAAGGTTGTTAAAAAAATAAATCATGACGAATATCCTACATCTAGGGGATAAAAGAAAGCTCTTGAAATATGACATTTTTTTGGGACACACTATTAACCTCTATTTTTGTTGGCACAAAACTACCTCCATACATCCATTCGTTTGTATGAGTTGCCTTCAGGCGAGTCCCGTGACATCCCGTGACTTGTGGGGGTCGTGGAGGCGTTGGTCTGACAAAACATTTCTCGGTCACCTTCCACCTCAGATGCAGCAGACGGACATAGACGTATTTTGGTGGATTGAGACACAGTCAATGCAACAACAACAACAACAAATATATCTCTATCTGAAACTGGCACGTTGTTATGGGGATTATTTTATTACCCTACTTAGATTGACGCACGGATGTCAATAAACCCTTCAGGATTGTCCTTCCTCTCCTGAAACTGACTTAGGAAGGGAGCCTGTATCTTTGTAGTGACTGTGGAACGCTCGTCTTCCTCCTCTTCAGAGGAGGAGTAGCAAGGACCGGAGGACCAATGCGCAGCGTGGTACATGTTCACGGTGAATTTATTAAGCACAGAACACTAAAACAAAAAATAACAAAGAGAATGACACAAAACGAAACAGTCCTGTCTGGTGACATACACAAAGACAGAAAATAAACACCCACGAAACACAGGTGGGAAAACAGGCTACCTTAGTATGATTCTCAATCAGAGACAGCTAACGACACATGCCTCTGATTGAGAACCATACCAGGCCAATCGCAAAACACAACATAGAAAATGAACATAGACAACCCACCCCAACTCACGCCCTGACCAACCTAAAACAAAGACATAACAAAAGAACTGAGGTCAGAACGTGAAAGACTGGGTGTATTGATACACCATCCAAAGTGTAATTATTCACCATGCTCAAAGGGATATTCAATGTCTGCTTTTGTTATTTTTACCCATCGACCAATAGGTGCCCTTCTTTGTGAGTCATTGGAAAACCTTCCTGGTCTTTGTGGATGAATCTGTGTTTGAAATTCACTGCTCGACTGAGGGACCTTACAGATAATTGTATGTGTGGGGGTACAGAGATAAAGTAGTCATTCAGAAATAATGTTTAACACTATTATTGCACACATAGTGAGTCCATGCAACTTATTATGTGATTTGTTAAGCACATGTTTACTCCTGAACTTATATTTAGGCTTGCAATAACAAAGGGATTGAAAAGTTATTGACTTGAGAAGTTTCAGCTTTTCATTTTTATTGAATTTGTGAACGTTTCTAAAAAACATAATTACACTTTGACATTATGGGGGTATTGTGTGTAGGCGAGTGACACAACATCTCAATCTAATACATTTTAAATTCACAACAAAATGTGGAAAAAGTCAAGGGGTGTGAATACTTTCTGAGCGCACTGCAAGGCTGAGACTCTGGGAACTGTAGCGTACGACGTGCTCTCATGGTTCTGTTCAGACAGATCGATTTGACATAATGTAATATTAACTATATCTTTGTGATTACACCTAGGTGCCACAATTGCAATAGAAACTGTTATAACTGTACAGCAAATGAAGGGTTACATTTTACGTGCCACGATTACTGTAGAAAACCTTTAATTGTAAAGTTCTCTCTCTCTGTCTGCCTCCCGCCTCTCAATCAATGTTTCTCTCTCCCTGTCTTTCTGTCTCTTTCTCTTTCTCACCCCTCTCTCTCGCCCTCTCGCTCTCTCTCTCTCTCACTCTCTCTCTCTATCTCTCTCTCCATAACCTCCCTCACTC
>NC_088232.1:11408072-11413072 GCF_036934945.1 Oncorhynchus masou masou
GACGTTTCGATTGTAACATCATTTATATAGTAGCCTATAATTACTGCCATTGTCTACACTTGAAAAATAATTAAATTCCCAGTGTCTTCTTTAAAATGTTAATTAAAACATTGTCTGAAAATCATCATCAATCAATATTTACTCTATAAACCAGTGGCATTTCAAGAGAAGCAGTCTCCCAAAACATGCTTTTTCTGTTTTCATGCTGCCTTTTTACATGCACTGAAACACCAACAATGGTTTTCACAAGGCTCTCTTAAAAACGCCAATATGCAGATTGAAGAACCACTTTCGGTGTTTTGGAGCACTTCTGTTCTGTTTTGAAATGCATTCAGTGTATTATAACACTTGGGTTTACATTCAAACACCCTCCAAAACACCCCATCTCGGCTTAAGTGCATTACTCTTCATGGTTTCACGACATAACGATGGTGTTTTGAGTCTTTCTATTTTAACAGAGCATCACACTCTGTCAACAAAATGAATGAACAGTACGCATGTTTGTATAATTATGAGATTGGTTTATAAAAAAATTAAAAAATTGTACTCCCCGATTGGTAGTTGCAGTCTTGTCCCATCGCTGCAACTCTCACACAGACTCGGGAGAGGCGAAGGTCGAGAGCCATGCGTCCTCCGAAACACAACTCTGCCTAAGCCACATTCAGAAGCCACACCAATGTGTCAGAGGAAACGCCGTACAACAGGTGACCGAAGCCGGCATGCATGTGCCCGGCCCGCCAACAAGGAATCAATAGAGCGCGATGGGACAAGGAATTCCGCCTGGCCAAACCCTTTCCTAACGACAATGTGACCAATTGAGCAACACTTCATGGGTCTCCCGGTCGCGGCCGGCTGCGACACAGCCTGGGATTGAACCTAAGTCTGTGGTGAGGCCTCTAGCACTGCGATGCTGTGCCTTAGACCACTGTGCCACTCAGGAACCCCTTAATGTCTATTTTTAAACCAATGGGTAAATATACGTGTCAAAAGTAGACTTTATATCATATACAGCAATGTGTCTCTGAGGAGAATCAATGGCTGCTTTAGTTTAGGGCCCTTGTCACCAACCAAAATCCTGGTTGAGAACGGAGTGGTCCTCTGGGTGAGTGTCAGGTGAATTTCTGACAGAACCATTTCAACCCCCCCCCCCCCCGATCCACACACGTAACGTTGTGATGTGAATGTCACTGCTGCTGTCAAACCCTCGTGACACTCCATGCATCTCACCTGACTGTTCTAAGTCTAGACTATACATGGTCTTCAGGGCTGTGGCTCACCGGAAACGAACAGCCGCTTTCATGGCCTCTGAGAAAGAAAAAAAAAACTGTTTGTTTGTTTGGGCTTACTGGGGAGATGTTGGCCAACAGAACATGTTGTCGTAGTTATTTTCTGCTCCCTTACTGCCCATTTTTATTGTTCATAAGTCATTTCTTAGCTCGCCCGCTGAGTAGTAGCTTGCTGACGCCCGGTTTGCTATTTATTAATGTGATGATTTAGTGTGAATGTCAACATGGCCAATGTCCGAGTTACATAAACCACAGCCATTGTGAAGGTTTGTTGATGTTGACACTAGTGGCACTCTGAGTCTGTTCACCTTTTCCTCCTCCACATCCAACTGCCCACCCCTTGCATGTCTCTCCCAAGAGAAGTGTTTGTCTATGGGGGCAGCTAGAGATGTGCTGCCCCCTAGCCCTATGGAGCTCCTGGTAGTGGGGGAGATCTATTTGCCCAACTGGGGAAGCTCTCTCAACAGGCAGATAAACTACTACCAGCTCCTGGCTTCTCAATAGGTTAGGCCCGAACAGCAGAGCCAAAACTCTTTCTTACTCTTTATTTGACAAATTGCATACTCTTTCCAAGAGTAGACGTTTCGTCAGACGGTGATTTGAGACCATGTGTGTATTCAGTATGAGAAACACAGCTCTTTGTCGCAGCCTCATTTGTTAGCCTGGTTGAAATATAGAGAGGAATGGCCATTTGCTTTGGTCTTTTCTCCATTCATTTGCATTCATTTAAATCCACCAAAATTTGAAAACCGATAGTCACATTTACAGAATAAGTAATCCTGTAAATGTCCACAGGTTGTATCCTAAGTTCAACCCCTATTCCCTGTATAGTGCTCCCCATAGGGCTCTGGTCAAAAGTAGTGCACTTTATAGGGAATAGGGTGTGATATGGGATGCATGCATTTTGACACTGCAACGCTTCATGAATGATTTGTAACGGCTGGTGAGGTGCTTTACAGGGTTGTAATGGGGATGATATAGCATGCACAGAAATGACATGTTTTCGTGTTTGTGCAAATATCTTATGCGGAAGTGGGGAAGTGGAGAAGAGGGACAATACCACTTGAAATAAATGTGTCTGTTCCCTCCTCTAACAAAATGATCTGTGTGTGCAGTGGCCCACAGTGCAGTAGTTTCCCTGTGTGTGCAGTGGCCCACAGTGCAGTAGTTTCCCTGTGTGTGCAGTGGCCCACAGTGCAGTAGTTTCTCTGTGTGTGCAGTGGCCCACAGTGCAGTAGTTTCTCTGTGTGTGCAGTGGCCCACAGTGCAGTAGTTTCTCTGTGTGTGCAGTGGCCCACAGTGCAGTAGTTTCTCTGTGTGTGCAGTGGCCCACAGTGCAGTAGTTTCTCTGTGTGTGCTGTGGCCCAAAGTGCAGTAGTTTCTCTGTGTGTGCAGTGGCCCACAGTGCAGTAGTTTCTTTACCACTCATGTCCCTGTTGCTGCAGCCTTTCCGTTTGCTAAAATCCATAATTAAAATAGACCGAGATGCCGGGTGCAAAAGCAAGCGTCCAGAGGCCAATGTTGACTCTGTTCTTTTTACGTATTAAGCAAGTTTTTAATAATTAATATATATTATTAATTTTCTGTTTTCACAGTACTGTTTCACAGTTTTCAGAGCATGTACCCATGATATATAAAATCCCTTAACTAACTTCATGCCGTGGTTTTTCTTCCTCTTTATGGCTCTGGGGTACAGAAATGCATTGTGGGTCACACCTGCTCCCGCTCTACACCCAGCGCCAGGCTGCCCTGCATTACGCACTCCTGCCACCATCATTGCGCACACCTGCCTGACCTCGTCACGCACATCAGCGATATTGGACTCACCTGGACTCAATCACCTGTTTATTACCTCCCCTATATTTGTCAGTTCCCCAACTCTGTACCCCGCTGCTGTATTGATTGTCATCTGTCTTTGTGTTTCCCAGTTCTGACACTGTCCTCGTCCTGTTGCATGTCCGTTCCAAATCAAATGTCAACTCCCCGTACCTGCTTCTCTTCTGCGGCGCTGTGCCTTACGTTGTGGTTTTAACAAGAGAGCTAATACACTGTGTAACTTTTAATGATCAAAATAGTGCCTTCATTTACTCACAATGCAGTCAAGGGAAGTGTTTTTCTCGCTAAATGATTTGTATGAGAAATGTCTGGTTGTTAAAAATACATTCGCAACTTTGTTTTTAAAAGATGAAATGTTTTTAAAAGATGGCTTTTTAGGCAACCCTCTTCTTTCCATTTTAGTGTGGCTGGCGCCTTTGGTGGTTGCTGAGTCAAGAAATGCATCCCTAAATTGCCTTAGGGGACAGGCGAGAACAGTGGGTGTTGGATGGAGGGAGATTGAGAGGGAGAGAGAAAAAGAGAGTACAGCTGCGTCTGGCCCGTCTCCTCCTCCCGTCTTCCTCTCTTCCTTTGCCTTTTCATTTAAGCCAAAAACCTCTCCCTCACCCGTCATCGTAAAGGACTGCTCCACCCTGCGGACGTTTTCTTATCCTCGTCCAAAAAGCGAGTCAGGGGGAAAAAAAAGAGAGAAAAAAAAGTTATCCTTACTCAATGGCCCCTTGCTCGCCAGGTCTTTTCACCTTGGCACGGCGAGCCCAGACAAAAGAGAGGGGATCGTATATACACAGAATGAGAAGTCAGAGAGTCAGGTAATTAATCAACTCTAAAGGCTCCTGTGCGGTTCCCCGGGCTGCTCTTCTTGAAAAACAAAACAGCACAGCTTGGCAAACTCAGCCGAGGGAGAAGCATATAAGCCGGAGCCCTCATTACGGTTCTTAAACTTCCTTCTTTTATGTCCCTGCTAGCACCGCTCAATTATTTCAGCTAGAAACCCCCGTCTGTCTGATTTCCTTCCAAATGACACCATATTTCCGATGTAGTGCACTACCTTTGACCAGTGCCCAAAGTGGTGCCCTATGTAGGGAATATGGTGCCATTAAGGACACAGCTTCTCTCTCTCTCTCTCTCTCTCTCTCTCTCTCTCTCTCTCTCTCGCTCGCTCTCTCTATCTCTCTCTCTCTCCCTCTCTATCTCCCCCTCTCTCTCTATATCTCCTCTCTCTCTCTCTCTCTCTCTCTCTCTCTCTCTCTCTCTCTCTCTCTCTCTCACTCTGTCCCTGGCCTTAGATGTAGGCTACAGTAGTTATTATTATGGGAGGTGCCTAAGCCCAAGAAGTAGCTGTAATGAAATTGCAATTGATAGGAACAGGGCAGATTGCTACTCCGCTCCATGGCTACACTGCTGTAGCTCCTTGGTTCAATGTAACTAATGGAGTAGTCCCAGAAGAGAAACCCTGCCAGTCTGTGTGATATTTAAAAGAAAACAAACACTATTTGAACCCAGGTCTGGTATATGAGACTTTTACTGTAATGTGAAACGAACAGAGAGCACGGAATTGCACTGTTTTGATCTGTGGCTTTGATGCATTTGGTCGAGAGCCAACTGAAGATCCACAGCCCACTATCTCGTCAAGATGCTGTGGCTTAGCCAAACATGTGACTGACAAATACAGGCAAATATTACATTTACACTTGGTCAACTTTGAGGCCAATGCAGTTGGCCAAGTTCCCGAAACGAGTACACTGCACCCATCCCCCGTGGCACCATGTGTCAAATCTGGCTCCCCTCATCGCCATAGAGATTTACATTGTGACGGGCCTCCCTCAGGGGGGATGGGTCAGGGTTGACCTCTAACCTGTGGCTTGGTGAATTGGCCCA
>NC_088232.1:11715572-11815572 GCF_036934945.1 Oncorhynchus masou masou
ATTCACGTTTATTGTCGAAGGAATGAGCGATCCACCGAGGCCTGTACTTTGGAGCGGGATCGATTTGTAGGTGGGGGTCCGTCATGGTCTGGGGCGGTGTGTCACTGGACTGAGCTTGTTGTCATTGCAGGCAATCTCAACTCTGTGCGTTACAGGGAAGACATCCTCCTCCCTCATGTGGTACCCTTCCTGCAGGCGCTCATCCTGACATGACCCTCCAGCATGACAATGCCACCAGCCATACTGCTCGCTCTGTGAGTGATTTCCTACAAGACAGGAATGTCAGTGTTCTGCCATGGCCAGCAAAGAGCCTGGATCTCAATCCCATTGAGCATGTCTGGGACCTGTTGGATCGGAGGGTGAAGGCTAGGGCCATTCCTCTCAGAAGTGTCCGGGAACTTGCAGGTGCCTTGGTGCAAGAGTGGGGTAACATCTTACAGCAAATCTGGTGCAGTCCATGAGGAGGAGATGCACTTCAGTATCTAATGCAGCTGGTGGCCACACCAGATACTGACTGTTACTTTCAATTTATTTTGACACCCCCCTTTGTTCAGGGGCACATGATTCCATCTCTGTTAGTCATATGTGTGTGGAACTTGTTCAGTTTATGTCTTTGTTGAATCTTGTTATGTTCATACAAATATTTACACATGTTAAATTTGCTGAAAATAAACGCAGTTGACAGTGAGAGGACGTTTCTTTTTTTGCTGAGTTTACTCTTGTTGAACATTATGTTTAACAGAGAGCTAACATGGTATTTTAAAATACATAGTTTGATCTGGTCAACTCGGGTTTCACAATGTCTTGGTCAGCGACGTCACTGGTCTGGAATTAGCAGCTAGAGGAATTTCTCCGTCAGCTTATCCGCTGTCATTTTCAGTGTGGTTTCGGATTTCTGTAAGGAGTGAGGATTTCAACACAGTACAAACATTCTGCTGATTCACACAGTGCATGCATATACTGTAATTTATAAAATATACTGAATAAATATATTGGGGAAATATTGGATTATAATAATTGAGAATAGATCTAGGTTTTCAAAAAGTTTGTCAAGTATTTTATTGAATTAATGAGCAACACCTGAGAGAGGATATGAGGAATTCACACACCTCACGTAGGCTTTATTCTTACCACAAGATAGTGTGCAGCGAACGACATTTTAACCAGATTATTTGCTACAGGGAAGGACTACCTGAACTTGTCCAATAAGAACACTTGTTTTTGTTTTCTGTTGCAAAACATTTTGCTACGGTGTACATTAATGAATAGACCCCATGCTCCTCACTATCATGGCAGTGTCCACCTGCTCCGCTGGCACCCTGTAGAATTAGTGATCAGTGAATAATAGATGTGGCGGGTGAGGGAATGCTAATGTCTGACCCCTGACTGTGGGGGTCCGTGGCAGCGGGGTGCTGAGGCGTCGCTCACGGTCAGGATGGGGCCGTCTCTCTCTCTCGGTGTATGCACTAATCTGTCAGGATTGATTCCACTTGGGGTTTAATACAGGACTTCTTCCCACCTGCCCTCTGGTTGGCTGCTCAGTCTCACATTAAATGTGATATTTAACAGAGCGTGTCTGTATTCAGTGTCTATAAAGAGTGCTACAGGAGAAAGCTTCCGCTGTGGATTTTCCCTCTTGACTTGTAATGTTGGTTCCTGTCGGGTTTAATTACAGACCAACACTGCCGTGTGTTTAAGTTTTACCTACCACCGTTCTCACCCACCCATGTTGTTGTTTATGAAGATCGGCGTCATGTTGTATGGTGTCTGTTTTGAAACAGAGCAGCTGAACAAAATCTAGCTGCACTCAACACTGTAGGGGTTAGGTTTTGTTCATGTGTTTGCATTGGTTTAAATAGAGAGGACAAGGTTTTGTTTATGTGTTTGCATTGGTTTAAACAGAGGACAAGGTGAAGCGAGAGGGATAGAGGGATAGACGAGGTGAAGCGAGAGGGATAGAGGGATAGAGGGATAGACGAGGTGAAGCGAGAGGGATAGAGGGATAGACGAGGTGAAGCGAGAGGGATAGAGGGATAGACGAGGTGAAGCGAGAGGGATAGAGGGATAGACGAGGTGAAGTCGAGAGGGATAGAGGGATAGACGAGGTGAAGCGAGAGGGATAGAGGGATAGACGAGGTGAAGCGAGGGGGATAGAGGGATAGACGAGGTGAAGCGAGAGGGATAGAGGGATGGACGAGGTGAAGCGAGAGGGATAGAGGGATAGACGAGGTGAAGCGAGAGGGATAGAGGGATAGACGAGGTGAAGCGAGAGGGATAGAGGGATAGACGAGGTAAAGCTAGAGGGATAGAGGTGAAGCGAGAGGGAGAGAAGAGGTAAAGCGAGAGGGAAAGAGGGGTAGATGAGGTGAAGCGAGAGGGATAGAGGGATAGAGGGATATACAAGGTAAAGCGAGAGGGATAGAGGGATAACTGCCCAAAATCTGTCTTCTCCAGTGGTTGGCGTTTTTTCTACTCACCACGCGATTAGTTTTTGTATGGAGGTAAATGGGTTTGCTCAACAAAGATATAAAAGCTTATTTGCTACATTAGTTTATTTCATCGGATATAAGTTTTGTAATGCGTAGGTTGTTACGAATGTACTGATATAGGTAGGACACGTGACATCCCGGTATCTTTGAGAAAAAACACTTTATTTCAGAGTTGTGCTGTTAGTGCTATCCGGGATCCTTGCGACATACCCTAAACCCCACCCTATCCCTTACCTTAACCATAACCGGTACTTTAACCATTTTAAATTTCAACTTCAATTGGTTAGGTACGTCCCAAGGATCCCGGATAGAAAGGACCCTTGTGGTTGTTCACACAGGTATCTGCCCTCTCATTAGCTAGAATGGTCTCACCTGACTTTTCACACTTTTGTTTTAGCCCTGAACAAGCATATCTGAGTCATCTAATTGGTTGACAAGTTGAATCAGGTGTGCTTCCTCTGGAAAAGATCAAATACAGCCTTATACTCAGCTGGCCCCTCCCTGGATTTTGAGTTAAATACTCTACAACAAAGCTTTCTTAGTGTCCAACAAGCTTTCTTTAACCTAGTTCTGAACACCTCCAAAACAAAGGTTATGTGGTTTGGTAAGAAGAATGCCCTTCTCCCCACAGGTGTGATTACTACCTCTGAGGGTTTAGAGGTTGATGTAGTCACCTCATACAAGTACTTGGGAGTATGGCTAGACGGTGCACTGTCCTTCTCTCAGTACATATCAAAGCTGCAGGCTAAAGTTAAATCTAGACTTGGTTTCCTCTATCGTAATTGCTCCTCTTTCGCCCCAGCTGCAAAACTAACCCTGATTCAGATGACCATCCTACCCATGCTAGATTACGGAGACATAATTTATAGATCGGCAGGTAAGGGTGCTCTCGGGCGGCTATATGTTCTTTACCATTCGGCCATCAGCTTTCCCTGGTAGTCTAATGGTTAGGATTCGGCGCTCTCACCGCAGTGGCCCGGGTTCATTTTACGGGGAGGCAGGTAGCCTAGTGGTTAGAGCATTGAGCCAGTAACCGAAAGGTTGCTAGATCGAATCCCGAGCTGACAAGGTAAAAATTGTTGTTCTGACACTGATCAAGGTACTACTGTTCCTAGACCATCGTTGTAAATATGTGTTCTTGAAACTTCTTAGGGATTGCCCCCTTTTTTTAAATTTTCGCCTAAAATGACATACCCAAATCGAACTGCCTGTAGCTCAGGCCCTGAAGCAAGGACATAGCTACCATTTGAAAGGAAACACTTTGAAGTCTGTGGAAATGTGAATTGAATGTAGGAGAATATAACACAATAGATCTGGTAGAAGGAAATACACCATCTTTGAAATGCAACAGAAAGGTCCCACATCTAGCCATCACTCTGGTTGTAGTTGGGTCCACAAATGGCAGCAGTGTATGTGCAGGTATTGGCTGTCATAAAAGTCGCTGGAAATTGCTACGTCATTACCTAATTTGCATAATTCGCCATGTGCATGTCATTGTGATGGATGCTGTAGGAGAGAGGAATAATGTCGTGGGAGAGACAAATTTTGTAAAAAAAAACCATAAATATGTTTAGAACAAATTTACTTTCTGTCGATTCTTGTTTTTTTCATGACACAACTCCAACCCTCCTCCTTTATCCGAGCTTGGGACCCCTAAAAGTGACCCAAAAGAGACACTCTGGCGGAGTTACTTAGTTTTTTATTAAAATATTTTGTAAAATGTTTTGTTTTTTGTTTAGTTTTCTTAATTTGGTTTGGTTTTTAACCTTATGGTCCACTTAGGAGCCTACAACAACACAGTAAAACATGAACATTTTTAACCATACATTTTTTTACATTTTTTGTTTGTTTACAATCTACATTAACAATCTAAATGGACCTAAAAGAGACAATAGAAAAAACTGTCAATGGCAATGTGAGAATGACGGTAACTAGTCTGCCTCTAATTCAGGTTAATTGTTTGTTTTTTCCAGACCCCCCTCCACACACACACACACACAGGCTGTGCTGGCTCACAGAAAGAGTGGGTCATCATCATTTTGGTCAAGGCTCTCTATGGCAGGTTCAGCAACTGAGGGAGCTGACAATACTGAGTAGCAGCTGATGTGCCAAAAAGCTGCAAAACATTATCAGGCAGCTGGTGCTCATAGCAAACCTCTCCAGACAGCTTCAGTCCATATTGAATGTACAGGATGGAGTTAAGTTAAGGGTCTGCAAGGACATCCGATTTCTAAGTTTGCTTTTTGCCACACTCATCTGGCTGAATACTCTCTCGAATTCAGCATTCGGGTGTGGCAAGGACAACACAGACACAGCAGCCATGGCAAGTTCTTGAAACGGGTTGATATCAGCTGAATCCCTGAACTTCCAAATCTCACTCCAGAAGCCCAGTGTGTTTTTTTGTCTCATTCCATTTACTAAGATAGAAGGCACACCATTGCTGGACAATCTAGTCTATCTCTGCAGGGGAGTAGCCAAGGAGCTTGGCTATTTTTTCTATTTCTCCAGGGCTCCAATTGTGCTTTAGAGTTTCCTCCACATTGAAAACTGACATGTACTGCAATGCTTCGATGTTGTCCGGCAGTCTCACCCTCAACTCATTAGTGAGGGAGATGGTGAAGGCGACACACCGCTTTCGGACATTGTTTTCATCCTCAGGCGCAAGGTGGAGCTCAGCTGCCTTTGACTCAAAAAGGTAACCAAGGTACGGTTTGGGACTGATGTATCCATCTATTGGCCCTTTGATTACATCAACATTTTCCAGTGGATTCAACACCCTGCTGCTCACAGACTTGATCAAGCTAACCAAGCTGTCAAGTAGCTTAAGAGGATCTACTTGCTCTCCCTCAAATGCCTTGATGGCCAACTGTACCTCACCCAGCACTGACTTCAAAAAAGTCAGATCCAATATGTTTTGAGGATCACTGTACATGGAGTATAAAACCTCAGCCATGTAGTAGTGTTCACTGGACTTGGTGACTGCGAAATGCAGCCTAAGCTCCTCCCACTGGTCCAAAATGCGTGAAACCGTGGGTTCAATGGAGAGCCAACGTGTGGCACACACCTTGGTTATCTGTAAAGGTTTCTCCCCACAGTTGATGGTCTCATATATGGCCTTGTAGGCCTCTCTGCGCTTTGGAGACACTGAAAACCAGTTATAAGTCTCTCGTACCAAGTACTCCACACTACGGGGCATGGTGTCATTGGAAGCATGACTTACAGCAAGCTGCAGACCAGATATTTGATGCCATACTCCTCCTTCAGCCCTTTATGTACCCCATTATTAATCCCTGTCATAACAGAGGCATTGTCAGTCTCTATCCCCAGGAGTTTCTCTTACTCCAGGAAAGCCACAACAGCACGGGGCTGTAGATTTGGCATCTCCTCCCTCCAACTCAACAAGCCCCAGAAATATTGATACAATTTGATACAGTCAGTTTGGTGTCACTAAAGTGCCTTATCACAACCCCCAGGTACTTAGAAACACTTACATCCGTGGACTCATCGAGGAGGAGGCTGAAACGCTGGTCACCCACATCTGCAACCAACCTTTTCAGAAAGTATGGTGCTAGAACACCATTATTCATTTCTGTGCACTTTGTCCTGTGCATTTTGAAGTGGGTATCAGCAGTGGAGTCTGAGAAAGCAGCTCTATATGCTTCTCCAATGTGATCACATGCCAGCATGGAACAGTGTTCAGCGATAACTAATGCCATGGTGGCCTCAGCCTTTTTTGCAGAGTACATTTTTTAACCATAATTGGCAGCTTGTTTTGGGTGTAACTGTTATAAGGCTTTGCCTTTTGAGTATGTTTTTGAGTTGTCGTGTGTTTTTTTTACATCACTAAGTTTGGTGTAGAAATCAGCCTTGCAATACAGGCAGTATGCCTGCTTATCATCTCCAATAAACGGCTTCAACCAGCCTTTGAATTCAGGGTGTGATTCCCACTCCTTTCTGTATTTTTGAGTGAATAGTTTAGACTGAGACATGATGATCTAGCCAGCTAGATGTTTAGCTTATGTCACAGAGAGGCACACACACAGTGGACAAGGTGAGTAAGTGACAGGCTGTGTGAGTCAAATGCAGTGATTCATTTTTGTGCAGTGATTTATTTTAGACAAAGAATATTTTACATTTACATCCCGCCCTGAATGTAAGCCAGGGCGGGATCAGCCAGCGGCGGCTTCTTGCATGCTCGATTCATTTGCAGTCTGGACGCGGAGGGGTGAACATCTCCTGCTCTGACTGCAGCTGGGAGGGACTGCTGCGTGAGGACTGGGCCGACTGTGAGTGCTTTGGGATGGGGCCCCCCGGCAGCCCCCGCTGCTCATGGAGAAGAGTAAGAACGATACGTGCTTTCACGTCAAAGTCTCCAACAGTCTCCAATAACACCAGAGGAAGCCGCTAGATTTATCGCTAGTTGATTTTTGAAAATGTGTCGCTGGAGGGTTCTGAATGCTCGCTAAGTAGGCAACACTGGACGAGAAGCCTTTATTTAACCAGGTAGGCCAGTTGAGAACAAGTTCTCATTTACAACTGCGACCTGGTCAAGATAAAGCAAAGCAGTGCAAAAAACAACAACAACACAGAGTTCCACATGGGATAAACAAAAGTACAGTCAATAACAATTGATAAAGGTGGTAAGGCAATACATAGGCCATAGTAGCGAAGTAATTACAATTCAGCAAATGAACACTGGAGTGATAGATGTGCAGATGATGATAACTGACTTGCCTAGTTAAATAAAGGTTAAATAATTATTTTAAATATTGTTTTATTAAATCAGATTTCCCACCAATGCTCCTTATAGGACACCACTCCACTCTATGCTCCTCTGTAAACTGGTCATCTCTGTAGACCCGTCGCAAGACCCACTGGTTGATGCTGATTTATAAAACCCTCTTTGGCCTCACTCCCCCCTATCTGAGATACCAACTGCAGCCCTCATCCTCCTCATACAACACCCGTTCTGACAGTCACATTCTGTTAAAGGTCCCCAAAGCACACACATCCCTGGGTCGCTTCTCTTTTCAATTCGCTGCAGCTAGCGACTGGAACGAGCTGCAACAAACACTCAAACTGGACAGTTTGATTTCAATCTCTTCATTCAAAGACTCAATCATGGACACTCTTACTGACAGTTGTGGCTGCTTTGTGTGATGTATTGCCGTCTCTACCTTCTTGCCCTTTGTGCTGTTGTCGGTGCCCAATAATGTTTGTACCATGTTTTGTGTTGCTACCACATTGTTGTCATGTTGTGTTGCTACCATGCTGTGTTGTCGTGTGTTGCTGCCTTACTATGTTGTTGTCTTAGGTCTCTCTTTATGTGGTTTTGTCTCTCTTGTCGTGATGTGTGTTTTGTCCTATATTTATATATTTTTTTGTTGTTGTTTTGAATCCCAGCCCCCCTTTCCCCGCAGGAGGCCTTTTGCCTTTTGGTAGTCCGTCATTGTAAATAAGAATTTGTTCTTAACTGAATTGCCTAGTTAAATAAAGGTTAAATACAAATCAAAATAAATACATACATAGAATGGCTGCAGGTCCCCGAGGAGAGGTTTGAGAACCACTGCTTTAAACCACTACTCAAACGCCAGCCTGAGGCATGTAAACATGGGCACTTGCCCAATTATTTTCTCCTTGATTCCTTGCCTCATGTCCTCTCTCCTTGCCTCCTCTAATCCCATTGGAGGAGAGGGTCTGAGGTGAAGATCCTTGGATCTTCTCCACCGATGCGGTTTAAGAACCTTGTGAGGAGAGAGAGGACACAAGGCATCAAGAAAACACTCATTGAGAAAGAGCCCTGGTCCAGCTTGCTCTGAAACTGAAACCAGCAAGGCTCCAGTATAATATCTGGCTCCGAGACTGTAGAGAGGGAGTGATCAGTAGGGTGACATCTGGTGCTGTGTGATTAAGAGAGCAGTGTCTGATGGCACCTAAAACAGTTTTGCCTCTCTCACGCTCTCTTTCCTTCCGTTCTGAGGTACTTTATGAGAGGAAGCCGAGTCATTGGTGGTTGTTATTCTCTTTCTCACACCTCCATGGGTGAAAGGTGATACACTTTCACGCTGAGCTTATCCTGCCGGTCACCCCCACACACCAGCTTTGCTGTGAAAGAAATGTGGGATTGGATGTAGACAGACAAAATGGACGGAGGAGAGAGGGGAGAGGAGAGAAAAAGAGGCAGAGTGGGGGGGAAGTTATTTCTTAATGAGACCACTGATGCTTATAAAGACAGTCTACGTGTTATGGCGAGAGTTTATAGGCTGTGCATGGAAAACCTTGCTTCCGGGGTCCCTACCTCCTCCAATGAGCTTTGAGAGGGAGCTGAGAAATCGAGGAAAGGACGGAGTAGGAAATCATTAAGCATAGAGTTTACTGTACACTATAAAAATTGAAATATTAGCAAACCTAAATATCTTATATTGAGTGATAATTCACCTAAATGTTTAACTTTTTTCTTACCAAGCTAAATTATACAACGTCAGTGGCATATTGTGTGGTTAAAATAAGCAAAACTAAGCATTAATATATGTCATTTATCTTATTTCAAGATTTTTTCAAGATATTTTGTCTTAAAGGTAAAATATCAAATTATCTTGAAATTGTCACTGTAGATTGCTTTGTATGTTTCTATTTTTAGTTTGGTAAGGGTGTGATGTGGGTGGGTATTCTATGTTTGTAGGTCTAGGTTTTCTGTTTCTATGTGTTTGGCCTGGTATGGTTCTCAATCAGAGACAGCTGTCTATCGTTGTCTCTGATTATAGAGCCATACTTAAGTAGCCTGTTCTCCAATTTTGAGTTGTGGGTGATTATTTTCCGTTTCAGTGTTTGCACCATACGGGACTGTTTCGATTTTCATTTATTCTCTTGTTCGTTTTGTATTCTGTATTCATTCCTGATTAAAAGGTGTTATGGATACGTACCACGCTGCATTTTGGTCCCCCTCTCCTTCCACCAACGAAAATCGTTACAGGAATAAGATAAATTACTTGTATTAAGCCTTAGTTTTGCTTATTTTAACTGAACGATCTGCCTATTTTAGGTTAAAATAAGCACAATTATCTGCCAATAATTTTAGATAATTTAGCTTGGTAAGAACAAAAACACATTTTAAGTGAATTATTACTCAATATATAGATATTTAGGCTTGCTTAGATTTTCACTTTTTGCAGTATAGGAAGGGCGAGGTTAAGAACAATATCAACCATGCAATGGATACTTCATCTTTCCTTTCCTTCTCTGTTTTGGATCAATATTACAAACCTAATAGAGTCCGACTGACTTTTCTCCCCTGCACTCACCTCAGAACGTTGAACAAATACATTATTCATTGACTGGTATAAGAAGTAAAGTAATTAGACATTTATCTCACAAATAATATCGGACCCTCTACTGTGCTTTGTGACCTTGCTTAGAAATGTATTCCATCTCAGACTTGCCTCGAATGGCTATGGCAAGAGTGCAAAATGTATTCTCATAGCAAAATGAGCAGAGGAATGGATTTTTCTCTTCACGAGTATAAGATGTCAATGGGTTTTGGGAGCACTGGTTGATTAATCGCCAAGGTTATAACTTAGGAAGTTTTCAGAAGGGCAAAGTCAAACGCTTATATCTATTCTCGTTGAGTATACTAAGGAATATATCCTCAAAGTGGCAGCCCGCTAAATATTTTAAGATCAATTGATGCTTAATCTTCAGTGTTTGTTGTGTCAAAGTTAGCCTTTTCACTGCCCGTGTTAAATTGTTTGATTATTCCTTCTCTCTCTCTCTCGCTCCACTCCTTCTCTTGCTCCTCAATCTATTCTTCCCCCTTTCACCCACTTCCTCTTCTCCTTATATTGTTTCACTACTCATCCTCTCTTTTTGACTCCCCTACTCACCTTCCTCTACCTCCTCCTTCATCTTCCTCCTCCTACCCCTCTCAGGCCATCATGGCCCAGCTGCCTCAGGAGGAGAAGGCGAAGATCGCCGAGCAGGTGGAGAGCTTCCGACAGGAGAAGTGCAAGCTGGACGCCGAAGTGGCCAAGTGGGACGACAATGGCAACGACATCATCGTCCTTGCTAAGCAGATGTGCATGATCATGATGGAGATGACGGACTTCACCAGGTACAGTAACAATGTGGCTAAAGAGAACCTAGTTTTAGTGACTGGTATTCCTTATGAATGTCAATGTAATAGTAATAATAATAATAATGTAGAATTAGTAGAATGGGTGTCACCATTCAAGTCAACAGGTTTGTTATGGGTGGACCAGTGGCCATTAGCAAATGATGCATAACAATACCATGTCAGCTATATTTGAGTGTGCCCATAAATCATTCATTAAGTCTTGCAATGGAAACGTTTACCATTGAAGTACCAAACGGAAGCAAACAGAACAAAACCCGGGAGGGACCTACATGAATTTAATAGAAACTCTAGTTTTCGTTGAAAAACATTTTCCGTTTGGAGTAAACAGTTTCTGTTGCTGAAAGGTTTTGCAAAAGACAAAGCATTTTGCAACAGATTCGGCAAAATGAATACACCCCTGGGGTCAATCAAGATGGCAGCCTGGCAACAGTAAAGTAATGTTTGGTTTTGCTCAATAGAATTGGTTTATTATGTAGGATAGGATAGGATGAACTTTAATGTCCGACGGGGAAAATTGTCCTAAAAACACAGTACTGCTGTATACAAAATACACACTGTACATTACACACTTAACATAATACATACATTGCACGTTGCCCTTATCATCATACACTTCTCATATAGCCACATACATAATACTTTGCATACTCCATTATTCTGTCAGTGGCATACTAACACAGCTCAGCTTTGCATATTGCCGTTTAGGTATTTGATGTACATGGGAATGAAGGTGTGCTTATATCTGTACCTGTAGGGGCCCTATAGCGTCTGCCTGAGGGGAGGAGCTGATACCGGAGTGAAGTACATGGGAGGGATCTGAAATTATTTTCTGCACTTGTCTGATAAACAGTCTGTTCAGAAATAGTCTGCAGGGAGGGATGTTGCCTCACACCCATGACCTTCATTGGCGCTTTGTATCAGACGGCCAATTTGAGATTCGAGTTGAACTGATAAATTGCCAAACCAGACTGTCGTTATATGTACATTATCCTAAAACAAAATATAAATGCAACATGCAACAATTTCTAAGATTTTACTGAGTTACAGTTCATATAAGGAAAACTGTCCATTGAAATACATTCGTTAGGCCTTAATCTATGGATTTCACATGACTGGTAATACAGATACTGTGTGCATCTGTTGGTCACAGATACCTTATATAAAAAAAAAGGTAGGGGGGCGTGGATCGGGAAACCAGTCCCTATCTGGTGAGACCACCATTCACCTCATGCAGCGTGACACGCCTCCTTCGCATAGTCGATCAGGCTGTCGTGGAATGTTGTTCTCTTCAATGGCGATGCGAAGTGTGAAATGTCTGTTAAGTATGCAGGCCATGGAAGAACTGGGACATTTTCAGCATTCAGGAGTTGTGTGCAGATCCTTGCGACATGGGGCCGTGCATGGGGCCGTGCTGGAACATGAGGTGATGGCGGCGGATGAATGACACGACAATGGGCCTCAAGATGTCATCGTGGTATCTCTGTGCATTCAAATGGCCATCGATAAAATTGCATTCGTTGTCCGTAGTTTATACCTTCCCTTACCATAATCCCACCACGACCATGGGGAACTCTGTTTACAAAGTTGACATCATCAAACCGGTCACTCACACGACGCCATACACATTGTCTGCAGTTGTGAGGCCAGTTGGATATACTGTACAAATTCTCTAAAATTACATTTCTCTAAAACTACATTGGAGTTGGCTTATTGTAGAGAAATGAACAATCAATCTCTGGCAACAGCTCTGGTGGGCATTCCTGCAATCAGCATGCCAGTTGCACGCACCCTCAAAACTTGAGACATCTGTGCCAATGTGTTGTGTTACAAAACTGAACATTTAGTGTGGCCTTTTATTGTCCCCAAAACAAGGTGCACCAGTGTAATGATCATGCTGTTTAATCAGCTTCTTGATATGTCACACCTGTGTCAGTTGGATGGATTATCTTGGCAAATGAGAAATGCTCACTGACAGGGATGTAAACAAACAAAAACATTTTACAGAAATACGCTTTTTGTGCGTACAGAACATTTCCGGGGTCTTTATTTTCAGCTCATGGAAAATGGAACCAACAACTTTCATGTTGTTTATATTTTTGCTCAGTTTAGTATTTTATATGTTCCTCACCTTCGCAAATCTCCTTTGTTGTGTTAATGGTTTGCCATGTTCTGTTGTTCCCAGTTCCTAGCCATGCTAATTTGTCCTTTGTGCATTCATTTGAATTGAAGTATTACACGTTATGAGTGTGACTAGTATCAGTATGGGCAGGATCAGCAACCACACACAGGCAACTCACTTCGCTACAGGCTGTTCGGGGCTTTTTGTCACAGCCCAACACTAAATCAAATCAAACCCACATGATTCAACAAATAACGAGCCTTTGATTGGATGAATCAAGTGCTTTAGTGGCTAGGCTGGAACAAATCGAAATCCAGGTCCTGCTATTGGTCAGGATAACAGGTGTGGGCTGGGATTAGGCTGTGTAGACCAGCAGCAGCTACCTGCCATTACACATTGTTTTTCTGTAGATTAACAGAGATCCAACAGTATTTTATTCCCATTGAGTTAGACAGAATAGAATGTAGCCAAACCAGGATGATTGTGATCCTGTGTACTGTTTACAGTGTGGATGTTCTTTGGAAGGCAACAGCTTGTCTCCGAGCCCCCACCATCTGTATATCATGTCATAGCCCTGTGCTGAACCCAGTGTTCCTATTCCAAGGTATGGCACTATGATTCAGTGGACAGAATATGCGAGCTCTGCAGAGCTCAAAAAGGGAAAGATTTGCTTCCCAAATGGCACTCTATTCCCCATATAGCGCACTACGTTTGACCAAACCACTATTTGGGATGCATCCATGCCATGTCATAATGGTTAACTCTTATGGATGTGATGTGGTGGTGATGATTGCACTGACTTTAGTCATGTGACCCTTGTGGTGAAATTTGTGGAATTGGCGAATATAATGTTGCCATGCAACTTTGATAGCCAAATGGCACCCTATTCCCTATATAGTGGGATACTTTTGACCAGATCTCCATGGGCCCTTCTCAAACGGAGTGCATTATATGAGGAATTGGGTTTGAGATGCAGCCAATGACACATCATGCATGGATTCACAAATGCCCAATTACCGTGATGTCAGCCAATACACAGTTGAAGTCGGAAGTTTACATACACCTTAGCCAAATACATTTAAACTCAGTTTTTCACAATTCCCGACATTTAATCCTAGTAAAAATTCCCTGTCTTAGGTCAGTTAGGATCAGCACTTTATTTTAAGAATGTCAAATGTCAGAATAATAGTAGAGAGAATGATTTATTTCAGCTTTTATTTTCTTTCATCACATTCCCAGTGGGTCAGAAGTTTACAATTAGTATCTGGTAGCATTGCCTTTAAATTGTTTAACTTGTGTCAAACGTTTCGGGTAGCCTTCCTCCTGTCAGAGCTGGTGTAACTGAGTCAGGTTTGTAGGCCTCCTTGCTCGCACACATTTTTCAGTTCTGCCCTCAAATTATATATAGGATTGAGGTCAGGGCTTTGTGACGGCCACTCCAATACCTTGACTTTGTTGTCCTTAAGCTATTTTCCCACAACTTCAGAAGTATTCTTGGGGTCATTGTCCATTTGGAAGACCCATATGCGACCAACCTTTAACTTCCTGACTGATGTCTTGAGATGTTGCTTCAATATATCTACATAATTTTCCTCCAGCATGATGCCATCTATTTTGTGAAGTGCACCAGTCCCTTCTGCAGCAAAACACCCCCACAACATGATGCTGCCACCCCCGTGCTTCACGGTTGGGATAGTGTTCTTCAGCTTGCAAGCATCCCCCTTTTTCCTCCAAACATAACAATGATCATTATGGCCAAACAGTTCTATTTTTGTTTCATCAGACCAGAGGACATTTCTCCAAAAAGTATGATCTTTGTCCCCATGTGCAGTTGCAAACCGTAGTCTGGCTTTTTTATGGCGGTTTTGGAGCAGTGGCTTCTTCCTTGCTGTGCGGCCTTTCAGGTTATGTCGATGTAGGACTGGTTTTACTTTGGATATAGATACTTTTGTACCTGTTTCCTCCACCATCTTCACAAAGTCCTTTGCTGTTTTTCTGGGATTGATTTGCTCTTTTCGCACCAAAGTACGTTCATATCTAGGAGACAGAACGCATCTCCTTCCTGAGCGTACTATTGTTTGTACAGATGAACGTGGTACTTTCTGGCACTTGGAAATTTCTCCCAAGGATGAACCAAACTTGTGGCGGTCTACAATTTTTCTTCTGAGGTCTTGGCTGATTTCTTTTGATTTTCCCATGATGTCAAGCGAAGAGGCACTGAGTTTGAAGGTTGGCCTTGAAATAGATCCACAGGTACACCTCAAATTGACTCAAATTATATCAATTAGCCTATCAGAAGCTTCTAAAGCCATGACATCATTTTCTGTAATGTTCCAAGCTGTTTAAAGGCACAGTCAACTTAATGTATGTAAACGTCTGACCCACTGGAATTGTGATACAGTGTATTATAAATGAAATAATCTGTCTGTAAACAATTGTTTGAAAAATGACTTGTGTCATGAACAAAACCATAGTTTGTGAACAAGAAGTTTGTGGAGAGGTTGAAAAACGAGTTTTAATGACTCCAACCTAAGTGTATGTAAACTTCAACTGTAAGTGACTACTGCTTTATATCTGGTTTTTCAGCATGTCATCCTACAACTAGAAAACTACATCTAAACAAATCTATATCAGTAGAGTAGTGATACCATATTTGGTTAAGCTGTAGGCTAAGGGCTCTATTCAATCAGATCCACTTTAGCAAGAGCAGCTGCTCACCAATTTGTCGGCTCCATTGCAGTTCCGACACCGCTAAAACATCAACTAGGAGAGTGACTGCTATCGCCGGGTAACGCTTGATCTGATAAAACTTAGGGCAAGATCCAATCTCACCTGTTACCAGATCTGTTGTAGCCTTGCCAACACCATTGCTGTTATTGTCATGATAATTCCATAAGGAGTTGGCAAGCGAGCAGAAACAGACTGGTACCAATACTGATGATCTTTGAGAAAGACCTATGTTGACAGCTGTCTGCTACTAATGATAGAGCACCATGATTTGAGAAGAACGCATCAAGTTGCGTCCCACGTTTTGGGTGTTTTTGGAGCATTGTCATCTTTTTTTGGTTTTAGGAAGATTACTACTGGCGTTTTTATCTTATGCATTATTTATTTCTGGCAATGTATCTTGTGAATATAATATTGACCTTTTATTCTGTTAATATCAAGTATTTCAGAGAGTGTTTGCTGTCTGCATTTGGTTAATAAAAACTTTGAACTTTAAACATACTCGAACTTAAGTCATGTTTCCCTGTGTTCCACCACCAGAGGCAAAGGGCCCCTGAAGAACTCCTCTGATGTCATCAACGCCGCCAAGAAGATTGCAGAGGCAGGCTCCAGGATGGACAAACTGGCCCGCGCCGTCGCCGACCAGGTAACACTTACCCCAGTTGTGTATGTGTGTCTGTGGTCAGGATAGATCCCCTTTTCACTATATTGCTTATCGGCGATCGTTTCCCAAACCTCTCCTAAGCACACCTTCAGTTGGTCAACCAATCAAACCTGTATAATTGGAATCAGCCGTGCTAGTTCTGAATACATCAAATCAGTGGCACTAGATGTGGCGATTCAAGCTGAGGTTTGGGACACCGGCTCAGACCTGTCCAGGGTGTAGAAGCTAGGGGAAGGAGTTACAATAGAGCTAGATTAAATTAAACCGGGCCTATGCCTTCAGGCAAAGTGGATGAGGTGTGATATATACAGTATGGCCAACAGGGACTTGGCACCCTGTCTCCTATATAGTGCACTATGTAGGTAATATGGTGCCATTTGGAACACACTTTGTGTGTTTGTTTGTGGGCAGCAATGGATCAAGGCACAGTGGGCTGTCTTGGAGCAGTGCTGGTCATCCCAATGGGACTTCCTTGCTCTATGAGAGCAGAGAGGAGCAGGAAGCTAGGGGCTTTGTCTGTGTCTTTAGTCTAATTAGTGGCGCTGAGGCGTTGCAGCCATTCATTTTCAGATGAGTACCCTCTCCAAAACGCACTGACAGACTATTTTCAATATTGAATCAATCAATGCGGCTGCTCCTCCTGGCTGGGGAAGATAAGGGGAGAACGGGGTAGAGAGGTGTGTGTGTGTGTGTGTTTGTTAGATCTTAGTAGTGGCACTCCAGGTAATACATTATCTACCTCTTCATTTTCTTTTTCTTTTTTTACCCCTTTTTCTCCACAATTTTGTGGTGTCCAATTGGTAGTTACAGTCTTGTCTGATCACTGCAACTCCCGTACCCACTCGGGAGAGGTGAAGGTCGAGAGCCGTATATCCTCTGAAACACAACTCAAACAAGCTGCACTGCTTCTTGACACAATGCCCACTTGACCCGGAAGCCAGCCGCATCAATGTGTCAGAGGAAACACTGTACACCTGGCAACCTGGTTAGCGTGCACTGCGCCCGGCCCGCCACAGGAGTCGCTAGTGTGCAATGGGACAAGGACATCCCTGCTGGCCAAACCCTCCCCTAACCCGGGCGACACTGGGCCAATTGTGCACTGCCCCATGGGTCTCCCGGTCGCGGCCGGCTGCGACAGAGCCTGGACTCCAACCCAGAATCTCTAGTGGCACAGCTAGCATTGCGATGCAGTGCCTTAGACCACTGCGCCACTCGGGAGGCCTGCCTTTTCATTTCCATCCGTCTTGAATAAGCTATGAGAATTAGCCTCATGTAGCCTCATGCACAAAGACTTGTTGATTCATTAGGACTCCGTGGTCTTCTTCCTGGTGCTGTTGTCATAACTACTGTGTGTTTTACTCAGGGAAAGCTGTGCTATCACAATCTGTTTGATGACATTCAAATTATGAGGATGTTAGTGCAACAGTAGTGTCTGGTGGCACTTTATAACAGAGGATGACAGGCTGGAATAAAATAAATGGAATAGTATTAAACACATGGTTTCCTTGTGTTTGACACCATTTCATTCACTCCATATTATTAGCCGTCCTCTCACCAGTATCCTCTGTAGTGCAGTGTGTTTCTGAGCCTGGCATGAGTCGTGTGTGTGTGTGTGTGTGTGTGTGTGTGTGTGTGTGTGTGTGTGTGTGTGTGTGTGTGTGTGTGTGTGTGTGTGTGTGTGTGTGTGTGTGTGTGTGTGTGTGTGTGTGTGTCATATTTGAAAAAACACACAGAGCTCCCGGCTATAGTGTGTTGTTGAACCGTAGCCACCGTTCACTCTGCAATCAGGGCTGGGTGGGAGTCAGGCAGTGAATATCTGTCATATAGCAAATCACTGGCAGCCTACCCTCGGACTGAATCAACACGCTGAAACTGAGCAGGTGGCTTGCCATTTTTAATTCCGCCTTTAAACGATTCTTTGACTGGTGTTTGCTGAATATTCACAGCCTTCTGCTGCCCTCCTCTCATGCTAGAGGAGTGTGCGTGTGAAATGGCACCCTATGTCTTATATACAGTGGTGTACTACTTTGGCTAGGTCTTTATGGGAGTCTATCAGGCTCTGTTCAAAAGTAGTGTACTATATAGGGACTAGGGTGCCATTTTGGATGAATTCTCATTCTGCAATGTGATACTGCTTAAAGAGAGGGGCCTGATTTTCTCCAAATTTAAACAGGGATTTGTTTTAAGAGTATTTCGGTGAGGAGAAATGCGAAACACACGTCATCCAGGCACAACATACCGTAAATGGGTCTTAAAATATTCAAACATTTTAAGAGTTTGCTTTTATTATCGAATAGAAAGACTATTTGATCTTGTATTTCTTTGGCAAGCCACTGTATTTTTAGATGTAATCTAATTCTAAAAAGGCTAATATTACCTACGACAAATAACTGTTGTACCTTTTATGCCTTATTTTTCAAGAGGACAATTATTTTGCATTCACACCTTGCCGAACCGTTAACCTGTGGCTGACAGACGCAGTCAGGCGTGTCAGGGAGATTGAAGCGTGTGTGTGTGTGTGTGTGTGTGTGTGTGTGTGTGTGAGAGAGATTGAAGCTTTGCGGTACTACAGTAGAACAGGTCTCTCAAGTAGCAACCCTTTTTGCAATGCTCCACATCAAACCCTATTAAAGAGCATGTTAAGAGCAGTCTGTCAGTCTGACTGTTCTGCAGATGGATGGGAGATTGAGGGGGAGGTGTGTGTTTGTGCCCGGTTATGTGTGTGTGAGAGAGAGAGGGGGGGGGGGGTAAGAGTCTTAAAGGGAAATTTCACTGCTGTTCTATTTCACTATATATGTCCATTAATATGTTATTAACATATCATACTGTACAGTGGTTCCTTGCGGGCTGCTGCATGGTATTTAATTGTCAGCCATTTTTTTGACCACCAGAGGGCATCTTTGAGAAGCATTTGAAATTATTTTATATTGGCATTACCAGAGAATTTAAACCCGTTTTTGTAATAACATAGTACATCGGATTGATTTTAATTAATGTGGCTTAATAAATTGGATTAATATTATGGTGTTTCTATTCTGAGAAAAACGAAACTCTCAGGGTTTCTGTTAGGATGGAATGGAACATATGGCGCTGTACAATGTGACGGTCGTGAGTAGGCTAGAGCATAAGAGGATTGGATTATTCTAAATTGTTTGCCTTCATAAGACAACTTTGTTCCAGTATTACTGTAAATCGGTGATATTTATTACCATTTGTTATGGATCCATAACTAAATCAACATCTGCATTTTGAAAGAGTATTTTTAGCATTATTTTATTGATGAAGAAATACATTACTGTACATTATATGCTTTTACATTCGAATAATAAAGCATTTAAAGCATTTCGAAGATATAAGCCACCTGCATTTGTTTTTAGGCTACTGTTGAGGGTTCGAAACCTGCTCCCTGCTTGTTTCATTACATTATTATGCCGATCTCAGAGCAAATAGCCTGGATTGTTACTCCCATCTCTCTCTTCCACGCGTCATTCTCCGCCTGGGTGGTTCGCTTGTGGGCCTGCTGACAGGATATGGCATCACCTTTGGTTATGCATCAAGAATTCAGCATAGCAAGTTTTATACAAAGGTCTGGTTATTCACAGGCAAATAGTAATATAATCTAAACTGCTCTGGTGACAAACAAACTTTGCTGAATTAATCAGCCTTTACTTATGTTTCTAGTCTATTGTACGGTTACAATGTGTAATCATTGATGTCCCAGGAGCAGGGGTCGTAAACACTGTTCAAGTGTATAATTGTAATACATACATGCAGACACAGCATCATTCAAAGAATGGAGTTTGATACACCTGGTATTGGATATGATTGTGTCATGACGTTGGCCTGGGCCAAAGACACGACAACTGAGAGAGAAAAAACTTGCTAAATATCAATTTTCGTAAATGTACTTTATGATTAAAAAAAATATGCACAATCGTTTGTCATTGACTAACGTATTCCTCTGAATTCAATTTTTTGGGGGGATTGACTCGTTATGACATTATTATTACTTACGTTTGCTTCCACCATAATGTTTTGTCAGCCATCTTTTCTGAAGAAAGTCACCAGAGACAAGTGGCTCGCGTCAAATTCGTCAGTGGAACCACTCGATATGATTGGTCATATAAAACCTTTGGACCCAAATGCATAATGAGTTCTCTAACTCCACCGTGTGGTGGTCTGGAGCAATGAAGCCATGACACTGGGTGCCTCCAAGTCCTGCGGTGTAAGCTCGCAACTTTTAAAGGAGGAACCACTGTATGTGTCATACATTTGGCTAGCTTGGCTTGTAGTGGTACTGGCAAGCTTTGATATTGGCCGAATCGATCACCAAACTGTACTGTACTGAATAACACGTGTACAACGAGAGTTATATAGCTAGCTAGCTACCGACAGCAAATCATGGTTTGTCTATCCTCCTGAGTCCTGGTCCAGCTGGTTAAAGCTACCGCCACTGCTTGCAGGTCTCACAAATATTTTTCTCACCGTCTCTATGTGTATTCCGGATCAAATAAATAGGACTGTATGTTCCTACAGTTGAAGTCGGACGTTTACATTCACCTTAGCCAAATACATTTAAACTCAGTTGTTCACAATTCCTGATATTTAATCCCAGTAAAAATTCCCTGTCTTAGGTCAGTTAGGATCACCACTTTATTTTAAGAATGTGAAATGTCAGAATAATAGTAGAAAGTGATTTATTTCAGCTTTTATTTCTTTCATCACATTCCCAGTGGGTCAAAAGTTTGCATACACTCAATTAGTATTTGGTAGCATTGCCTTTAAATTGTTTAACTTGGGTCAAACGTTTCGCGTAGCCTTCCACAAGCTTCCCACAATAAGTTAGGGGAATTTTGGCCCATTCCTCCTGACAGAGCTGGTGTAACTGAGTCAGGTTTGTAGGCCTCCTTGCTCACACATGCTTTTTCAGTTCTGCCCACACATTTTCTATATGATTGAGGTCAGGGCTTTGTGATGGCCACTCCAATGCCTTGACTTTGTTGTCCTTAAGCCATTTTGCTACAACTTTGGAAATATGCTTGGGGTCATTGTCCATTTGGAAGACCCATTTGTGACCAGGCTTTAACTTGTTATGGCTGCAATCCCCCTATCGGAATAAGTGTCATCAACAACCGCTGAATAGCATAGCGCTACATACAATAAATATTACTATAAATATTTATATTCATGAAATCACAAGTGCAATATAGGAAAACACAGCTTAGCCTTTTGTTAATCCACCTGTCGTGTCAGATTTTGAAATTATGCTTTAAAGCAATCCAAGCGTTTGTGTAAGTTTATCGATCGCACGATAAAACATTAAGTACACTTAGCATCAGGTAGCTAAATCAGAAAAGCAATCAAATTAATAATTTACCTTTGATGATCTTTGGATGTTTTCACTCACGAGACTCCCAGTTACACAACAAATGTTCCGTTTGTTCCATAAAGATGATTTTTATATCCAAAATACCTCCATTTATTTGTCATGTTATGTTCAGAAATCCACAGGAAGAGCGGTCACGACAACGTAAACGAACATTCAGAATAGTTTCCAGTATGTCCACAGAAACATGTCAAACATTTTTTATAATCGATCCTCAGGTTGTTTTTAAAATATATAATCGATAATATATTAAACGCAAATGTCTTTCACAGTAGGAGAGGGGAAAACAATGGCTGTCCAAATTCTGTTGCGCAAGAAAAACTCATGTGACCACTTGACGCGATGTTATCGTTCTGGCTCATTTTTCAAAATAAAAATCTGGAACTATGTCTGAAGACTATTGACACCTTGAGGAAGCGATAGGAAAAGGAATTTGGTTCATATCCCTTTAAATCCAGCAAAGGGAGGCTATGGGAACATGGAGTTTTCAAAATAGAAGCCACATTCTGTTTTGACTTTCCACAGGGTTTCGCCTGCAATATCAGTTCTGTTATACTCACAGACAATATTTTGACAGTTTTGGAAACTTTAGAGTGTTTTCTATCCAATACTAATAATGATATGCATATATTAGCAACTGAGACTGAGGAGCTGGCCGTTTTACAATGGGCACCTTTTCATCCAAGCTATTCAATACTGCCCCTGCCGCCATATGAAGTTAACTAATGTCTTGAGAATTTGCTTCAATATATCCACATAATTTTCCATCCTCATGATGCCATCTATTTTGTGAAGTGCACCTCTCCCTCCTGCAGCAAAGCACCACCACAACATGATGCTGCCACTCCCGTGCTTCACGGTTGGAATGGTGTTCTTCGGCTTGCAAGCGTTTTTCCTCCAAACATAACGATGGTCATTATGGCCAAACAGTTCTATTTTTGTTTCAACAGACCAGAGGACATTTCTCCAAAAAGTACGATCTTCGCCTCCATGTGCAGTTTAAAACCGTAGTCTGGCTTTTTTATGGCGGTTCTGGAGCAGCGGCTTCTTCCTTGCTGTGCGGCCTTTCAGGTTATGTCGACATAGGACTGGTTTTACTGTGGATATAGATACTTTTGTACCTGTTTCCTCCACCATCTTCACAAAGTCCTTTGCTGTTGTTCTGGGATTGATTTGCACTTTTCGCACTAAAGTACGTTCATCTCTAGGAGACAGAACGCATCTCCTTCCTGAGCGGTATGATGGCTGCGTGGTCCCATGGTGTTTATACTTGCGTACTATTATTTGTACAGATGAACATGGTACCTTAAGGCATTTAGAAATTTCTCCGAAGGATGAACCAGACTTGTGGGGGTCTACAATTTGTTTTCTGAGGTCTTGGCTGATTTCTTTTCATTTTCCCATGATGTCAAGCAAAGAGACACTGAGTGTGAAGGTTGGCCTTGAAATACATCCACAGGTACACCTCCAATTGACTCAAATGATGTCAATTAGCCTATCAGAAGCTTCAAATGCCATGACTTAATTTTCTGGAATTTTCCAAGCTGTTTAAAGGCACAGTCAACTTAATGTATGTAAACGTCTGACCCACTGTAATTGTGATACAGTGAATTATAAATGAAATTATCTGTCTGTAAACAATTGTTGGAAAAATGACTTGTTTCATGCACAAAGTAGATGTCCTAACAGACTTGCCAAAACTATAGTTTGTTAACAAGAAATGTGTGGAGTGGTTGAAAAACAAGTTTTAATGACTCCAACCTAAGTGTAGGTAAACTTCCGACTTCAACTGAATGTAAAAGAACATTATTTTTTATTTTTTTAAATCCTGCTCTTCTTGGAAAGCGGAATCAGAAGCAGCCATTGTAGCTAACTATTTAGTAATCTTAGACAGTGCACAGTAACATAGCTCCGGTGAACCTGCGAACTATTATAGTACCTCACCCTTTTTGAAAAGCCTGCCTTAGAGGGTGGGAACAAGGAAATATGCCTCTCAGATAGAAACATAATTGAGACTATTCCAATGGCTCTATTTCGCAAAGACACCCATATCTACTCGCTGCTAGCTTTGTACAATAATTGCTACAAAACATGACTCATTATTTGATCAGACAGCAGGCTCAACCAACCAATGACAACATTACTTGAACTCTCCCAACTATAGTGCATAATTATGTCTGAAGCACCTTTCGTGACTCATAATTATTAAGTAGACTGGAAGAACACCCCAAATAGCGGTGAAATCTCCCTTTAAATATTCTGCTAAGAGCAGCACTTGACATGGAATGACCCCGAGAGGCACCTCGCTCCATTTCACCACAGAGTAAAGAGTCGGATGGACCGGGCCTCTTTCTCCTCTCCCTCTTATCCTCATCTCTCACTATTCTTCTTCTTTTGCTATCATCTCTTTCTCGTCTTCATCTGCTTATTTCTCTCTCTCTCGTTCTCTCACTCTTTACTCTCTCTGTCTTCTAACCTCTCTATCTTGTTCTCTCTCTTTCTTCCTCGCTTGAGGGTTTTCTTAAAACATAAAGCCCACTGCGTCCAGCAGCTCAGGCCTATGCGTAGTCCAGGGAAACTTGACAAACGTTCTACCTTCTGGGAACCCGCTGTGCTACTTCCTACCATAGAGATGGGAGGACAATGATTGTATCCAAAATGTAACCCTAATCCCTATTTAGTGCACTACATTCGACTAGGGCCCATAGGGTTATGGTCAAAGTAAGGGAACTATATAGGGAATAGGATGCCATTTAGGATTAATTCTTCGTCAGGTGGGGTTGAAGAGAACTCAAGGCATGGTCATTTACCAGGATCCCCTGCCAGACGCTTTAAACGGCCATTGTCAGGAGAACAAGGAATCACAGAGAGATGGGGGCATCGGAGTCAAAAGTAGTGCACTGTGTAGGGAATAGGGAAGCATTTGGGGTTGCAGATTAGAACTGTACTGACATTGATTATAATATGTATGTAAAACATCATTATTCATATTTGCATTGCCGCTCTAACCATGTATTTATTATTGAATACTTAGAATGCCTCCCTATGGGCCCTGGTTTTCATGTAATGCACTATATAGGGAATAGGGTGCCATTTGTGAAGCATCCAGAATCATGGGCAGAGCTCTTGTTTTTATCTACAAACCTGATTAGAAATGCAACAAGCCATCAATATAGAGGTGGGATTTAGTGATGCTTTTGTGTGTGTGTGTGTGCGTGTGTGTGTGTTCTGACAGAGCTTTGGCCCCTGGTTTAATAACATATGTATTGCTGCTGAGTCACCCATGCAGAGCAGCTGATTCATTTCAGGTACAATTATGCAAAAACAAAATGGCTTCTTCCTCCCTCTTGAAAGTTTTCCACTAGCCTTGAATCCAAATTGAATATCGCACCATTGATCAGTTTAGTTTCCAAGCTAGAATTCCACTCTGACTAGACAAGGATGAAGGGAAGAAGAGAGGAATTCTAGGCAATACAAACTGATCGCTCTGTTTCACTACGTTCAGTTTGGATTCCAGGCTAGAATTACTCTTTGTTCGGAAGGTTTGGAAAGAGGTTTGGAAAGAGAGAAATTCCATCCTGAAACCCACTGTTTCACAATATTGAGTTTGGATTCTAGGCTGGAATTCATCCTCCCCAGTCAGTGGCAGGAAAGAGAGTGAGTGAGTAAGAGGGAGGGAGAGAGAGAATGAAACTGCCTGCTTTCCTTGGCGGCCTTGGCAAGGTAATGGTCCGTACTGTTTATTTACATCAGGAGGGAATCTGCTAGGGAGGCGGCCTATTAGTCAGGGAACCATATTGTCATCTGCCTGCCTGAACCGGGCTGGCCAGGAGCAGAGAGAAACTTGTGGGTTTCTGGTGTGATGGGAGAAAGAGGGTTGTGTGCGTGCGTGTGTGCGTGCGCGCGTTGGGTGGAATTTGTGGTAATGCTAGCCGGTGGTGGTGGGTGCAGTAATCATGTCCTCGGAGCTGCTCCCACTGTCTGCCTCACTGGCAGCACTGCATGAACACAGCTTTAAGGGGACATTACTGCGTGTGTGTTTGATGATCCACTGTGTTTGTTGAAGCTGAACCGCCTGAGATAATTAAAGTAACCGTTCAATGAAAATAACTATTTGAAAAGCTCATTCTGTGTGATCATAACCAAATAATGTTGATGACTTATCCAACATGTAGTTGTGGCCAAAGCATATTAGAGAAGAAAAAAGAAATCCACTGTAAGAAATTCCATCTCAAACTTGTTTTTGAACAGCTTTAAAAAGCTCTTGAAATTTGCTTGGATAATGGCATCATCCTCTTGGCCGAGACATGCCTGTGTGTAATTGGTCCAGCAGTTTTTTCCAAATTCTCTGGTGGAGAGACGTGGCCGTGTCCAAAACCCCACCCGTACAACATACTTAGTATTCCGTTTATGTATTCATTGTCGCATAGTATTTAGCATGTACCGTTTAGTAAAAAGTATGCAGTAGGCCACGGCCGCAACGCAGTAGCAGGTGTGTATGTGGGTTTTTCTAAATTCAACAGACATGCATCACATTAACCAGCCTGATAATAGCTCATTTTCAATTTGATGAATTTATCTAAACTCAAGCTGGTTGAAGGCAGACTATCACATTCAACCTTAGCCCATCTATCCTATTTACAAAGGACTGAAGACAGAAACATGTCATTTTGCTCCATTTTAACATATTTATTAGTAAAAACCAAAGTTCTTAAACATATATAAATTAAATCAAATAGACTAGTACATGTACCAAAACAGTTCAAACGTTTAAATTAAAAGGCTACTGCACAGAAACGTGGACAGTCGGGTGCATCGCAAATTCAGAACCCAATAAATTTAAAAAACGGATCATTAGGAATGAGATCAGAATGACTGCTAAGGCTTGAATCATACATTTAAATAATTAAATGGGTAGCTTAGCCTACAAAACTAAAACAATCTGTTTAAATCGAAAGGCCTGATTAACATGACATCAATAACGCAGCCACATCCTGAGTCCCCGGAAATTAAAAGCTGGTTTTAGTATTTATTTCAAAAGCTCTGCCAAAGGCCAAGAGAACAAGAAACACTATTCAATGAAAAATTATTTTTCAAAGATGTAGCCTACGATGCAATACCTACGATGCAGGACTCCTTGTATATATATCCTCATTATTGTTATTTTTTGTTGGGAAAGGGCTTGTGGTAAGTAAGCTTTTTACAGTAAAGTCTACAAAAGTTGTATTTGGTGCACGCAACAAATACAATTGAATTTGGTCTTTAAAAGATGCCATTTTAAACTCAAGTGATTATTTACAGTACTTTGAAGTACACTGAACAAAAATCTAATACGCAACATGGAACAATTACAGGGCATATAAAGAAATCAGTTTATTGAAATAGGTTCATTAGGCTCTAATCTATGGATTTCACATGACTGGTAATAAAAATATGCATCTGTTGATTAGAGATAGCTTTAAAAAAGAAAAAGAAAAAGTAGGGGGTATTGATCAGAAAACCAGTCAGTATCTGGTGTGACCACCATTTGCCTCATGCAGCGCGACACATCTCCTTTGCATTGACCAGGCTGTTGATTGTGGCCTGTGAAATGATCTCCCACTCCTCTTCAATGGCTGTGCGAAGTTGCTGGATATTGGCAGGAACTGAAATAGTCGTACACGTCGATCCAGAGCATCCCAAACATGCTTAATGGGTGACATGTCTGGTGAGTATGCAGGCCATGGATGAACTGGAACATTTTCAGCTTCCAGGAATGCATGGGCCGTGCATTATCATGCTAAAACATGAGGTGATGGCGGCGGATGAATGGCACAACAATGGGTCACGGGATCTCGTCACGTTATCTCTGTGCATTCCAATTTCCATCAATAAAATGCAATTGTGTTCGTTGTCCGTAGCTTATGTCTGCCCATACCATAACCCCACCATTCGGCACTCCCACTCCCACTGCTCACACCGTTGACATCAGCAAACCGCTCTCCCACACAATGCCACAACACGTGGGGCCAGTTGAACGTATTGTCAAATTCTCTAAAACAACATTGGAGGTGGCTTATGGTAGAGAAATGAACATACAATTCTCTGGCAACAACTCTGGTGGATATTCCTGCAGTCAGCATGCCAATTGCATGCTCCCTCAATCTGTGGCATTGTGTGTTATAAAACTGCACATTTTAGAGTGTCCTTTTATTGTACCCAACACAAGGTGGACCTGTGTAATGATCATTCTGTTTAATCAGCTTCTTGATATGCCACACCTGTCAGGTGGATGGATTATCTTATTAAATTTGAGAGAAATCAGCTTTTTGTGAGGATAGAACATTTCTGGGATCTTTCATTTCATGAAACATGGGACCAACACTTTACATGCCGTGTTTATATTTTTGTTCAGTGTATAATGTGAACAAAAGTGCATCCCAAATGGCACCCTATTCCCTATACAGTGCACTACTATTGACCAGAGCCCTGGTTATAAGTAGTGCGCTTAGAGTCCTATGCAGGGAATGTGGTGCCATTTGAGACACAGAGCATTTATTTGTTACAGGATGACTGTGCATCTGTGACTATTTAGATGTATTTATTTTTTTACCCCCAATTTCATGGTATCCAATTGGTAGTTACAGTCTTGCCTCATTGCTGCAACTCCCGTACGGACTCGGGAGAGGCGAAGGCTGAGAGCCATGCATCCTCCAAAACACAACCCAACCAAGCCACACTGCTTCTTGACACAATGGCCACTTAACCCCCAGCCACACCAATGTGTCGGAGGAAACACTGTACACCTGGCGACCGTGTCAGCATGCACTGCGCCCGGCCCGCCACAGGAGTTGTCAAGAAATCCCTGTCAGCCAAACACTCCCCTAACCCGGACGACGCTGGGCCAATTGTGCTCCACCCCATGGGCTCTCCTGGTTGCAGACGGCTGCGACAGAGCCTGCATTTCAAACCCAGAATCTCTAGTGGCGCAGTGGTCTAAGGCACTGCATCACAGTGCTAGCTGAGGCATCGGTGGCCATTAATGCTCCAAAACGAGTACTTCGAGTCCATCGATACTAGTCTGCCTCACACCCTTACTTACTTACTCAGTGTAGCCGAACAAGCTCACTAAAGCACAATTAAACTGTAAAAAAATAACAAGTGTGGAAAGATAACACATTGGAACAGTCTAAGCACGGCATTCGCCAATTTGCCACTTGAGGGGAATAGGTAGAGATGGGTCGTGTTCATGAAGAAAATGGAACAAAACAGGGAGGGACTACTGAATAAGAAATGCAAATGTTCCATCTTCCATTGCAAAATGTTTGAAAACGTTGCACGCCCTAATTAACATGGTCCCTTAGCTAGCTCGTGCAGCCCCTTAACTTGGCTGTCCCAATGTATCCCAGCCCCCCTAAAGACAAGGAAGTGAGCCCTGTGTGAATTCCTCGCTTCCCTTCGACTCTAGACGAGCTGCCTGAATGTTCTAGTTAGAACCATTTACTATTAATGGTTGGGAAAAAGGTTCCTGTAGAAAACGGTGCCCGGGAGCGTTTTAAAAGCAAAGTAGCGAACACACTGTTCTTTCTTTACCCACCAGGAAACTTGTGGTCCGTAGCAAATTTTCGCAGCATGACGTCCAGAATATATTACAGCTACTTTGTGTGCATTGTGGGACTGAAAAGTCTCTGCTCCCTCTCTGTGGCTCAAATGGCACCCTATTCCCAAAAGGTCCCGTGGGATCTGGTGTAAAGAAGGGCACTAAATAGTGAATACGGTGCCATTAGGGATACAGATTTTTCTCTCTGGTGTTGTTTTTACCCCAGTATATACTAGAGGTTGACTCATATGGCTTCTCATAATAGAGGGCCGCAAAAGGACTTACTAATTGACTAATCGGATACTGCTATTTCGATGATTGGTTGTTTTTCTCCTGTAGGAATGAATACAGTAGAGAAATGACATGCCATTAGGAAAAAAAATGAGCACAACCGTTTTATAAACTACTTCTGACGTACAAGACTATTTCTAAACCCGGCTTTGAAACTCATTTTTAAGCTATTTTCCCTGTTTTTAAACTAATTTTATTATCATGTTTGTGTGCGTGTCTCAGTGCCCTGACTCGGCCTGCAAGCAGGACCTGCTGGCCTACCTGCAGAGAATTGCCCTGTACTGCCACCAGCTCAACATCTGTAGCAAGGTCAAGGCTGAGGTCCAGAACCTGGGAGGAGAGCTCATCGTCTCTGGGGTAAGTCTCACCACACAACACCCTCACATGGTACAGTCCAAGGCCCAGGGTCTCTGTCGATAGTTGTATTCAAGCACTGGTGAGCAGCAATATTCTGTGTGTGGGCCTCATTCCTTTATCTCAGTAGTTAAAGGGACCTTCCCTAGGCTTCCTCCCTCCTTGTTTCTTCCAATTCCTCACAAAGAGCATCGGAGGAGGAGTTCTGAGGGAGAAACTTGGATCCTGCGCTTTGAGAGGAATTGAGGAAACAATCACAGAGGAAGCAAGGATTTGAAAGCTAATAATATTTTCTGGGGGATTTCCCAGTTGTCTTGAAAGCACCATGACCATCAGAAGCATGTACCAACAGTCCAGTAAAAAAAAAAAGCTATTATTTGCAAATCAGCCAAGTGTCGGCTGGAGTGGGGCCAAAGCTCGAAGCCATTGGACTCTGCAGCAGTGGAAACACGTTCTCTGTAGTGATGAATCACGCTTCACCATCTGGCAGTCCGACGGATTAATCTGGGTTTGGCGGATGCCAGGAGAACGCTACCTGTCCAAATGCATAGTGCCACCTGTAAAGTTTGGTGGAGGAGGAATAATGGTCTGGGTGTCACGCCCTGGTCTTAGTATTTTGTGTTTTCTTCATTTATTTGGTCAGGCCAGGGTGTGGCATGGGTTTTTGTATGTGGTGTGTTTTGTATTGGGATTGTAGCTTAGTGGGGTGTCCTAGATAAGTCTATGGCTGTCTGAAGTGGTTCTCAATCAGAGGCAGGTGTTTATCGTTGTATCTGATTGGGAACCATATTTAGGCAGCCATATTCGTTGAGTGTTTCGTGGGTGATTGTTCTTATGTCCTTAGTGTCCCTTTGTCCTTGTTCTGTGTTAGTTTACACAAGTATAGGCTGTTTCGGTTTTCGTTACGTTCATTACGTTTATTGTTTTGTAGTGTTTGTGTTTAGTGTGTTTTGGTCATTAAACATGAATCGTAATCTACACGCCACATTTTGGTCCGACTCTCCTTCGCACAAAGAAAACCGTAACACTGGGTTGTTTTTCATGGTTTGGGCTAGGTCCCTTAGTTCCAGTGAAGGGAAATCTTAATGCTACAGCATACAGTACAATGACATTCTAGACGATTCTGTGCTTCCAGCTTTGTGTCAACAATTTGGGGAAGGCCCTTTCCTGTTTCAGCATGACAATGCCCCCATGCACAAAGCAAGGACCATACAGAAATGGTTTGTCGAGATCTGTGTGGAAGAACTTGTCTGGCCTGCACAGAGCCCTGACCTCAACTCCATCGAACATCTTTGGGATGAATTGGAATGCCACCTGCAAGCCAGGCCTCAGTTAATGCTCTTGTGGCTGAATGGAAGTCCCTGCAGCAATGTTCGAACATCTTGTGGAAAGACTTCCTAGAAAAGTGGAGGCTGTTTTAGCAGCAAAGGGGCGACCAACTCTACATGATTTTGGAATTAAATGTTCGACGAATAGCTGCCCACATACACAACATGACCAAAAGTATCTTCGCGCACGTTCCCCCATTAAACAGGCTCATTAATTTCTCGGAAATTGTGCAATTCATTAATTGTAAAATGTCCGCTATGATTTGTTAAATTATACCCCCTATTCTGATTGGCTTATTATGGCTAGAAACACTCAGGTCCTCGAGTAACACTCCTCTCGATCATTGTCTGGCAAAACTCTTGTTCTCTCTTCACCTTCGCAGTGCCAGCCCCAACCCAGGGAGTCCTCAACACAACTGACAATTAAGCGTTGAAAAATATTGCCCTGGCTACACGACGCCCACTTTTTTTTTTCTTAATTAGCAGTTGGTGGAGGTCAGGTGCACCTCTCTCCCTGCGTTTTGTTTGGCTGGCATTTAGAGGCTGCGGCCGGCCCCCCTACCCCCTTGCCCCCCCACCCCGAGAAGGGAGTCAACCGCTAAATTTAATTGGCTCCGAACTCCAGCTGGTCACTATAAAAAGGTTAGCAGCACGGTGGGTGCCCCCGATACCCCGAATTATGCTTACATTACCCAGTTATATGCAGTAATTTAGTCCCAACAGGATGAGCTGAAACTCTATGGGCACTGTGTTCACTATAACAGGCTCTGGTCGAAAGTAGTGCGCTATATAGGGAATAGGGTGCCATTTGTGACGCAACCGTACTCTTTTGGACACCCGCTTTCTCTTAATGAGGCTGTCATATCAGAGATGTGTTGGAGGTAGAGCGGTCACTCTGAACCTGTCTAGCTACTCAGGGCTCTGATAAGACGAGTGTGGGACCTTCTATCGCCCTGCGGGGGAGACCAGAGAGAGAGAGAGAGAGCTCACCTCTGTACTGTAAGAACTGTTCGCTTGATAAAGCCTTCTTCAGTGAGAGCTCTTTGCCGCAGGCAGTTCTTGTTATCTTGCAGCGTGACATGGGATGTCTAGAAGACCGTCTGTCTAAGAAAGGGGTGCGTCACAATACTCTTTCTTTGAAGAAACAACAGATCGCCAATTGGTTGGATAGTATTAATGCTTATACCTGCCCAATAGATCTGCTTCATTTAAGTCCTGAAGCATATCCAATTGGTTGGATTATTGCTTACACCTGTCCAATCACTTAGATCTTCCTTCTCCCCTCTCCTTCTTCTCACCTCTTCCTCCCTTCTCTTCTCACCTCTCCCCCTCCTCATGGGGTTTGCAGAATGTTTTATGTGCAGTTGATGATGCAGGTTTGCAGTTGACCTAAAAAATTGCTTCTATTGCTGGTGTTATACAGGTAATATATGTGATGTTTAATATGTCCATTTAACTACAATGTTGTTACTACAGTTAATACTATGTAGTGAAATAGGTATAAGGGCAACGTTAATAATATAGTGTTAGTATAAAGATCCGAACATCTAAGATCTCCTCTGTCTCTCCCCATAGCTGGACAGCGCCACCTCCCTGATCCAGGCGGCCAAGAACCTGATGAACGCTGTGGTGCTCACAGTCAAGGCCAGCTACGTGGCATCCACCAAGTACGCCAAGGTGTACGGCGCCGCCGCCGTCAACTCACCTGTGGTCAGCTGGCGCATGAAGGCGCCCGAGAAGAAGCCCTTGGTGAAGCGGGAGAAGCCCGAGGAGTGTCAGACGCGCGTTCGACGGGGCTCGCAGAAGAAGCACATCTCGCCCGTCCAGGCCCTCAGCGAGTTCAAGGCCATGGACTCCTTCTAAAGATGTCCGCCGCCACGACGTATGTCACTGGAACCAAGAAAAACAACACCGACAACGAGAAGTTTAAGGAAACTCCCATCTTTCTTTGTGTTAATTTGTTTCTTTCGGGTGAGAGGTGTTACGCTGATAATAACAACGCCTCCTCCCCCTTTTTGAGTGAAGGGTCGATGGAAAAAAACCTGCCTGGAGGACTTTGCTAACCCGCCACCTGTACTGAACTACAGCTCCCATGAACACTTTGGGCTTCTCGGCCAATGGGGAGCCAGCGCGCTCCCACCCATATTTATTACTATTATAACTACTGTAGCTTAACTGTGTGAGAGCCAAATGTGTGACACTAAAAACAAAAACTTACTCAAAAAAGGGAGATGAAAAGTTCAAAACAAAACATATCAGAAGAGCAGCACCTAAAATGACTAAATGGCCATCAATATTATTGCTATATCATTACTATAGTTGTACTGCCTGGCTGCTTGTACACACATTAACTGCCTGAATGGAAATGATGAATGGCACAGTAGTGAAATCTCTGTATTAAGAGGATTGATCTATCGAGGTTGATCAACTTTGGGCGGCATTTTCGTGGTGCAAAAAGAGCACAGGTTTGTGCAAAAATGACTGTCAACCTCTATATAAATCAGGCAGGCAAACTTCACTTGAAACTTTTCATCAACAATGTGCATTTATAAGGAGGCGATTGAACTAGAGTTTAGCTTACTGAGTAATGCATGAAGTCACCTCCTCATAACACATCGATGAAACGCTTCAACTTAAAACCACACTGCCTGATTATGAAGAGGTTTACAGTATTTCCCCCACAGATTCTGTGCTTTTTTTTGTACAACACAAATGTCAATGTCAACTTAATATCTTGTATTTTTCCCCCGGTTTGAACGTTACCTTACCTGTAGAGCTAGGAATAACTTATGTTTAAGGTAACTGAAAGTGTTTGGCATCCAAGTCATTTGTTTCTTTGTTCCTTCCCGACCCGGTGTTCCTGAACGATGCATACACTTCATGGTCCTATGGTATTGCCTTTTTAAAAATCAATTTCTCGTGATGATATCACTAACTGTATCGCAGCCTGATTGGATTATTGTGTAGAGTGTAATAGTAGACACAGAGAGGTATGACTAGTTGTGGTTTCCTCAGAGAATATTTGGCTGCGTTTAGACAAGGCAGCCCAATAATGATATATTTTTTTTTTTACTAATTTGTCTTTTAATCAATCAGTTCAGCTCTGAAAAAGATCTGATGTGATTGGTCAAAAGTTAAATTACTGGAAATAAATACCAGAATTGGGGTGCCTGTCTAAATGAAGCCATAGAGTCCTACAAACGTACATACATTCAGTTAACTGCCAAAATAATGGAAACACTTTAGTAAATGAGGGATATAAAGTTCATTAAAAGGAGGTGCTTCCACACAGGTGTAGTTCCTGAGATAATTAATCAATTGACATCCCAGCAGGGTTATGTATAAAAATGTTGGGCAGGACATTATTTTGCCTACCATGGCTCCCATAGGATGACAATGCCATCTACACGGCATGAATGGTCATGGAATGGTTTGATGAGCATGAAAACGATATTAACCATCTGTCACCAGATCTCAACCCAATTGAACACTGATGGGAGATTCTGGAGCAGCGCCTGGGACAGAGGTTTCCACCACCATCAACAAAATGCCAAGTGATGGAATTGGGTTGCATCCCTCCAATCGAGTTCCAGACACAGAATCTATTCTAATTGAATTTGTTCTGGCTTGTGGTGGCCCAACGACCAATTAAGACACTTGCTGTTGGTGTTTCCATTATATTGACAGTGACCTGTACATACTTACATACAGTTGAAGTCGGAAGTTTACATACACCTTAGCCAAATACATTTCAACTCAGTTTTTCACAATTCCTGACATTTAATCAGAGTAAAAGTTCCCTGTTTTAGGTCAGTTAGGATCACCACTTTATTTTAAGAATGTGAAATGTCAGAATAATAGTATAGAGAATTATTTATTTCACCTTTTATTTCTTTCATCACATTTCCATTGGGTAAGAAGTTTACACACACTCAATTAGTATTTGGTAGCATTGCCTTTAAATGGTTTAACTTGGGTAAAATGTTTTGGGTAGCCTTCCACAAGCTTCCCACAATAAGTTTGGGGAATTATGGCCCATTCCCCCCGCCGACAGAGCTGGTGTAACTGAGTCAGGTTTTCTAGGCCTCTTTGCTCGCACACGCTTTTTCAGTTCTGCCCACAATTTTTCAAATGGATTGAGGTGAGGGCTTTGTGATGGCCACTCCAATACCTTGACTTTGTTGTCCTTAAGACATTTTGCCACAACTTTGGAAGTATGCTTGGGGTCAATGTCCATTTGGAAGACCCATTTGCGATCAAGCTTTCACTTCCTGACTGATGTCTTGAGATGTTGCTTCAACATATCCACGTAATTTTCCTCCCTCATAATGCCATCTATTTTGTGAAGTGCACCAGCCCCTCTTGCAGCAAAGCACCCCCACAACATGATGCTGCCACCACCTTGTGTCATGGTTGGAATGATGTTCTTTCAACTTGCAAGCATCCCCTTTTTTTCTCCAAACATAACAATGGTCATTATGGCCAAACAGTTCCATTTTTGTTTCATCAGACCAGAGGACAATTCTCCAAAAAGTATGATCTTTGTCCCCATGTGCAGTTGCAAACCATAGTCTGGCTTTTTTATGGCAGTTTCTGGCTTCTTCCTTGTTGAGCAGGTTGTTGATATAGGGCTCATTTAACTGTGGATATAGATACTTTTTTACCTGTTTTCGCCACCATCTTCAAAAGGTCCTTTGCTGTTTAAAGCTATTTAAAGGCACAGTCAACTTAGTGTATGTCATCTTCTGACCCACTGGAATTGTGATACAGTGAATTATTTATTTATCTATTATTTTACCAGGTATGTTGACTGAGAATACGTTCTCATTTGCAGCAACGACCTGGGGAATAGTTACAGGGGAGAGGAGGGGGATGAATGAGCAAATTGTAAACTGGGGATTATTAGGTGACCGTGATGGTTTTGAGGCCCAGATTGGGAATTTAGCCAGGACACCGGGGTTAGCACCCCTACTCTTACGATAAGTGTAATTGGATCTTTAATGACCTCAGAGAGTCAGGACACCCGTTTAACTACCTAACCGAAAGACTGCACCCTACACAAGGCATTGGGATATCTTTTTTTTTTGCACAAAGTAGATGTCCTAACCGAATTGCCAAAAGTATAGTTTGTTAACAAGACATTTGTGGAGTGGTTGAAAAACGAGTTTTAATGACTACAAACTAAGTGTATGTAAACTTCCCACTTCAACTGTACATACAAACAAATACCTTTATATTCACTGTTCTCTAATAAACCCGTCAAACTTGACTGACCTCCCTCCACGTCTGTTTCTTTACCACTCACAAGCACCTATATTTTCATATAGTATAACATATATTATTACAAGGTGGGTATTCAATTCAATTTTAGATCATGGCTTTCCAGAAAGGGTTTGATTTGCACACTAGTAGAAACCCATCATCTGCAATTGCATGAATACCAGCCTAATTCTACACTATTCTTACCCACCATTTGACCTATACACGTTTCTGGGTTCGTTAGAGGGGCTTAAACAAACGTATCCAATTGCAAATTTATGCCAGGCCATAAACTATTTAACTTTGTAAGAGTTCAGGTACTTGTGCCTATTCAACTTTGTACCAGAAAGAACAAATACCAACACTCACTATATCATTTCCAAGGATGGCCATGTCGCAATTCTCCAGCATTTTACCAAAGTGTGCACATTATGGATTTGACATGACAGGAAGTGTGCAAGTGCGCACTTTTGGGAGAAGGGTGGAGAATTGGGACGTAGCCTAAAGAACAAATAAACAAAGAACATGGTGGAATTCTCCCTGTATGATAACATGGGAGAATTCCAGTTGCGTTTCCTTGATTCCTTGTGTCCTCTCTCCTCGCCTGCTTATGAAAACCCAGTGGGCGAGAAGGTCAGATGGTGCAAGACATCTGACCTCAACCAATGGGTTTTGAGAAAGGACGCGAGAAATTAAGAAAATGCAATTGAGATTCTCCCCAATATTCACAATGAATAAGCCCTGTGTAAGAAACAGACAGACAGTGTACTGCAAACCGAAATGGATTTGAAAACAGAGTGTTGGAAGGAATATGGTGGAGAAATCTGTATAATACCAATACTCACAACACATACGCTTCATGTAGCTCAATGTAATGAGCAAACAGACAGTGTAGTGCAGAACAAAGCTCTATCCACTCCTCCGCCTTCCCTCTCAAGGTCACTGCTGACCCTGAGCTCTGCTGTGTGAAGGCATCGGAGTCGATATCGAACAGGTGAGCTCTCGTCAATCTCCATTAGAGGGGGAGAGAGAGCGATATGGGGGAGGGACAGTCGGAGAGGGCGGGAGAGAGGGACTGTTCTGTAGTGAACAAACGTTCACTCGTCAGCAATTTGACAATCAGAAGGGGAAGACACCTTCAGCACTGCTGTTTGACCCTGGAAACCACCACAAAGGTTTGGATGCTGAAGTATAATGCCACCAGACCTGGGTTTGAAATACTTGAAGAATCATTTGAAATGCTTTCTCTGTGCCTGTTTGAGCTTCTCCATCTTATTTAACCAATGTCCCAAAACTGCAAATCCTACTCACACAGACTCTAGCCAAAGCTTAAAGTATCTGAAAGATTTTTCAAGTCGTATTTTTATTTTTTAAGTATTAGTAAGCTGATAGATACAGTTCATACTCTGTTCACACCACCGAGCCGAGCTGTACTGCAGCGGCCTGGTTAGGCATAGTGGCGTAACAGTTTTTAAAGCGAATTTCCTGTAATGACACATATGTTTGCCATGGCTTAAGACGTGTTCATATGCTATCTGGGGAGATGGGGTCCACCGCTACGCCAGAGCCGTGCTCGAAAGGATGTGAAAACAAAAGATCAGAGCCAACACAGTACCGTTCGTTCAGGTCTGCACGACTGTCAACTTACTGCAACGGAGAACCTTGATAGTACAGTAGAGATCATAACAGTTCTATCTGCAGTGTAATTATGGCTTGGAAATGGCTCAGGGCCATACCAAGGGAAATCAAGGCCTTAAAGGCAATAAAGTGAAATGTTCTGAACATAACAGAGAGGCTGCTTTCCAAATGGCCCCATATTCCCTATAAAGTGTGCTACTTTTGACCAGAGCCCTATGGAACGCATTTGGAACACAGACAGATTAATACGCTGAATTACATACTGTATACATAAGGTAGAAGGTTATATCTTTTCTATTCAGCATTGACATCCATTGTTCTTCATATTCATTACAATCCATTAAATATGCACTATGTTCCTGATGTTGTACTTGCTTTACACGCCCGAACGCACACCTTATTCGTTTGGAAAAAGCTCATTTTCTCTCTGGTCGAGAAGGATTCGATAACGACCCTCCATCCTTTCATCGCTGCTCAGAATACCTCTCTTCCTCTCCTCCGCTCTCGGGCCCTGTTGGATAGAAAACATAGGTTCGACGATGATCAATGGCGTCCGTCGAACGAACTTGAACCCGGAGCCTCCAATCATAACGCATTAACATGCGTAATCGGCCCACTCCGCACCATTACACATTAGAAACGGGGTGTAAAAAAAAAACAAGTTTTTATCCAATAAAGCCCACGGCAGAGAAATAGACCATTCATTTACATTCAATTGGCACAGTGGCGTATCACTACTTTACATTAGATGGGCACAGCCATGTGTGGTGTCGGTAATGGATGAACAGAAAATGCATGCTGTTACCAACTACTAGGCTACAATAGGCTCACTATGAAGCTGCAGTTTTATTTGATTATTTCACCTTTATTTAACCAGGTCGGCCAGTTGAGAACAAGTTCTCGTTTGCAACGGCGACCCTGGCCAAGATAAAGCAAAAGCAGTTCGAGTCACATATGGAATGAACAAACATACAATCAATAAATACAGTGGGGGGGGGGGATGCATGGCACAATAGCTATTATCAATTAATCATAGATGGCAATTTCGAGTCAATGGCAGCTACTACCAATAAACCAACCAGTCTCCCATCCTGCATTTAAAGCAAGGCCCGTGTGAGGTATAATCTACAGTACAGTGTGGACTGTTTTCTAAGTCATTCCTTTGAAGGGGAAATGCGAGATTCAAGAAGAAAGAAAAAGTGACCACCCTGACGCTTTTCGGGGGGTAAACAGCAAGGAAGGGGCAGGAGAAATGTAACCACTCTAAAAATGCACAGAAGGAGCTATAGATGCAAGGACTGACCATGCATGAGATGAATGACAGTTTCAACCACTTTTTGAAGCTACAGTATACAATGTACTACAGGGTTCATTATGCAACGTCTACATCATTCATTTATAAGTGTAGCAATGGATGTACCAATTCCAGATTGTCCCTTAAAGATAATACAGTCTAATATAAGAGGAGTGAGTCCCTTGAAAACAAAGCTCTCAACAGACGTCTCCAGCAGTCTTAAAGTAGTATTAAAAAGCCTGCAGTTGCTCGGTTCTAATTAAACAAATCTGGCCTCCCCAGCTTTCAACACTAAAGGAGGAAGAGAAGGAGACTTCAAATGAATTATTGTCCCCAGCGGCTATGTCTATACTGCTGACAGACACTATAATATGACACTTCAATATGGTTTGTGGCCACAAGTCCCTTTGGTGAGACCGAGGGGTTTCCTAGCCCGAACTTGCATGGGTAGCCACTCTACCTCAATAGTGTACGTCTAAATAGTGTAACGTGGAGTCAACGAGAGGAAACCACTTGAGACTATGTGAGATGCCCCTTATCCAGGTCAGTTGGCTCTAACCATACCTGGGTTCAAGTAGTATAAGTACTTTTTTTAATATATACTTTTGATTTAATCAATTGCCTAGTCCCAAAAGAGCAGACTCCACCCAACTGCCACTCCAGGCATGCAAAATCAAACTTTTAAAAGTATTTGGAAGAAAATAAGTACTATTCGAACCGAGTTCTGACTGCAGAAATGCCACACTACCCAACCTCGGCCCTTATCCGGAAGATGGCGGTAAACAAACAGATTTGAATGTTAAATGACAACAGATGGCTACTTAATGAGACAAAGCTGTCACCGTTTAAATGAGTCAGAGCGAGAGAAAGAGAGGGAGGAGAGGAAGGAGGGACAGAGGGATTGGAGGGGGAGGATCATAAATGTCATTGCAAATTTGAACAAGGTCATAATAAAGTTGGAGACGGTCCCCAAAAGGTCTGGACTGAAGAGAAACGTCCCTGATTTATCAATGTCTGTAATGAAATGGAGAGAGAGAGAGAGAGGGAGAGAGAGAGAGCAAAACAAAAAAAGAGGGGCGTGAGAAGGGAGAATGCGAGCGAATGAGGGAGAAACAGAGGGGGAAGAGAGAGAGAGAGAGAGAGAGAGAGAGAGAGAGAGAGAGAGAGAGATACCTCTGATAAGTCAGAACCTGAGCCAATGGGGTGCGAGCCTATCACACACCCGGGAAATGGAGGACTCTGTCTGAACTGTTAAGTAAACACAATGAAGTTTTCAGGGAGAGTGAACGATGTGCCGGGTCTCAGTCGCCACAGTCCTTATCTTTGTCTCAAATGGCACCCTACGCACTAACTTTGAATAGGGCCCTTAAGGCATTGGTCAAAAGTAGCCCATAACATATGTACATATGGAGTGCCTCCCAAATGGAACAGTACTCCCTATCAGACCATACATGGGGGATGTTTTCTTCCAAGTTAAAATGTGGTTGAGCATTGGTGCTTTTTACGAAGTCTCCTCCTGTAGTCACTTGCAGTTTTTGTACTGCACAATAAGCCACTAGCAGAAACTGAGCATCAATTACAAACATTTGGGGGGGGGAACATAATGAGTATCGTGGCACACACACTGACACCACACAAAATACCAGTTTGTCCATGCTGGAGCCATCCTCTGTGCTCTTCTTGGTTGGGTTGATGACATCAGAGGAGTTATTCAGAGGCCCTTAGCCTCTCACGGGGAACACAGGTAAACAGGACGTAAGTATTAGTAGTCTTGCAAAAACTGGAAATAGTAGCCCCAAAAAAACTCCCAAAACATGGGCCGCCACAACACTTGAATGAGAGTCATTTTCAAAACAACCCATTTCTTTCACATCGAACATAATGAGCATGGTATTGATTAAATGATCATAGGCATATGGGGCTTTACTTGGCTCATCGAGCTCGAGCGACTCCTTGTGGCGGGCCAAGCATCTGCATGCTGACCTTGGTCATCTGTTGAACAGTGTTTCCTCTGACACATTGCTGTGGCTGGCTTCCAGGTTAGGCGGGCAGGTGTTAACCTGTCTAGGACTGGGGTTCCACTAACAGCCAATAAAATTGCAGGGCGCCAAGCACAAATCAACAGGAATCTCTAAAATCAAGTGTCTCAAACATTCAAGTTTAGGCACCATTTTAAAGATACAATTCTCGTTAATCCAGCCACAGTGTCTGATTTCAAAAATGCTTTACAGCGAAAGCTCCACAAACGATGATGTTAGGTCACCACCAACTCACAGAAAACCCCAGCCATTTTCCAGCCAAAGAGAGGAGTCACAAAAAGCACAAATATAGATCAAATTAATCACGAACCTTTGATGATCTTCATCAGATGACACTCATAGAACTTCATGCTACACAATACATGTATGTTTTGTTCGGTAAAGTTCATATTTATATCCAGAAATCTAATTTTACATTGTTACGTTCAGTAGTTCCAAAACATGCAGTGATATTGCAGAGCCACATGAATTCACAGAAATACTCATTATAAATGTTGATGAATATTCAAGTGTTATGCATGGAACTGTAGATACACTTCTCCTTAATGCAACCGCTGTGTCAGATTTCAAAAAAACTTTACAGAAAAAGCCTAATCTGAGAACTGCGCTCAGAGCCCAAAGCAGCCATAGAAATATCCGCCATGTTGGATAGTCAACATTATTCATAAATAGCATTATAAATATTGATTTTCATTAGAATGATCTTCATCAGAATGCACTCCCAGGAATCGCAGTTCCACAATAAATGCTTGTTTTGTTCGATAATGTACATTTATGTCCAATAGCTGCTTTTGTTAGGGCGTTTGTTAAACAAATCCAAAATCGCTTTCAGGTCCAGTCGGATGAAAAGTTGAAAAAGTTATATTCAAGGTGGAAGAAACTTGTCAAACTAAGTATAGAATCAATCTTTAGGATGTTTTTATCATAAATGTTCAATAATGTTCCAACCGGAGAATTCCATTGTCTGTAGAAAAGCAATGGAACAAGAGATACCTCATGTGAAATGCACGTGACTGAGAACGAGGCTGCAGGCTCACAGACATCATTCAAACAGTTTTAGAAACTTCAGAGTGTTTTCTAATACTAATAATAATATGCATATATTAGCATGTGGGACTGAGTAGGAGGCAGTTCACTCTGGGCACGCTATTCATCCAAAAGTGAAAATGCAGCCCTGTATCCCAAACGGCAGGGTAGCCTAGTGGTTATAGTGTTGGACTAATAATTGAAAAGTTGCAAATTCAAATCCCTGAGCTGAGAAGGTACAAATCTGTTGTTCTGCCCCTGAACAGGCAGTTAATCCACTGTTCCTAGGCTGTCATTAAAAATAAGAAATATGGAAAAGGAGAATGCAATAAATATTTACTCTGAGTTGTGCTTCAATAGATTGGTGGTGGATGGAAGGCCGTGTTGCCCAACAGAGTCCTTTGAAGAGTGTCTCTGGTGGTGAATGGTATACATTGTAGTGTTGTCGTTGTGTGGTAGATGGGATACTCTGTCCGTCCTTTCCCACGTTTACAACTTCTTTTGCTAACTCAACGGCGAGGAAGTCTCACTTCTTTAGTGAGTAAGAGTTCAAAGTTTATACCATTCACAACCAAAGCTCATGCTGAGGTTGACTTAGTTCTGTAGTTGACATGTTGGTCCTTTTCAACGTATGGACGTTGTCCTACCGTCCTCGGAACAGGAGGTTCCATTTTCGTCAAGGGCTTATATAGTGAAGGGAGAAGGGTGTGTTTTCATAGTTTATAACCCATGTCTCTTCACAGTGGCGGGCCACTGATTGAGCAGAGCCCTAACCTTATGAAATCCCAAATCTCTCATTTGCAAGCTAAAATTACATTTACGAGTCATCTGTAGAGTCAAGAGAGAGGGAAGGGAGAAAGGTATTTATGAGAGGGGTCATAAACCTTACCCACAGGCCAACGTCATGACACTCACTGCTAGCTGTCGGGCAGGCTACTGGACTGTCCACTTTTCTGAAACGTCATTACAAATTAATAATTTTTACCCAGACTTTTACACATCTTGGACATTTACTTTTTCTTTGTGGATGTAGTGGGAATGGGGCTTCTCCCGCCACTCAATGCCGGCAAGAGCCTTGGCTTCCACAAGATGGATGTGACTATCTCCACTACAACTATTGTACGTGCTGGTTGCCCTACTGTGTGCATACAGAATAAAATATTGGACATGGAGTTCTGCTGTGACTTCTACAACGCTGTCACCGAGAGGTAAGGAAAGGTAGGCCTAAATGCATTTTCCTTTGCAATTTGCAGGTTATGTTATTGTTAAATAGACAACATCCCTTTGATTTATCAGGCTAGAATTGAGTTTTTTCACATTTTGAAAAAATATTGTACGCACACACACACACACACACACACACACACACACACACACACACACACACACACACACACACACACACACACACACACACACACACACACACACACACACACACACACACACACACACACACACACACACACACACACACAGTGCAATACAGTGGAGCCACCAACACACATGTAACTTGCTCTATCCTGGCCCAACAACGGTGCCTGCCAGGCCAAGCAGCTAATGCCCAGTGAGTCGTCACAGCAGGCTACTGTCACATTACCACGGGCCCAATTCTGTCTAATTGATAAATGACTGTACGCAGAGCCACCTCAGCTATACAAGGTCAGCCCAGAGCCCTGCCAGTCTCCCACAGAGCAGCAAAGTCTCTCTCTCTCTCTCTCTCTCTCACACACACACACACACACACACACACACACACACACACACACACACACACACACACACACACACACACACACACACACATATCACGTACGCCGCACACACACACACCACGTACGCCGCACACACACACACCACATACGCCGCACACACACACACTCTCTGACGAGCACACACAGAAATGAAAATGCCTTGTACGCGCGCACACACGCACAGACACGCACAAACACAGACACACAGTCGAGCCCCTGCCTTAGGACCACAGTGCTCTCAGGGGGAAGCCCACAAATCCAATCAATCTAGCTACCTGGCTGGAAGAACAACACAGCCCCACTCACTTGACAGGAGTCTGTATTCTCACGCTGGCACCAGATCGAGTCGATAACCACACATTGTATTTGCATCGCTAGGCACCCATGGAGAGTCAAACTATTCTAAGATGGTGATAGAATTAGGGCCGCAAAATTCCAGACTTTGGGTAAAGTCACAGCCATACACTGAGTGTACACAACATTAGGAACACCTGCTCCTTCCATGACATAGACTGACCAGGTGAATCCAGGTGAAAACTATGATCCTGTTTTGTTGTCACTTGTTAAATCCACTTCAAATCAGTGTAGATGAAGGGGAAGACAGGAATAAAGAAGGACTTTTTAAGCCTTGAGACATGGTTTGAGTTTGTGCCATTCTCAGAGAGTGAATGGGCAAGACTAAATATTGAAGTGCCTTTGAATGGGGGTATGGTAGTAGGTGCCAGCCACATTGGTTAGTGTCAACAACTGCAGTGCTGCTGGGTTTTTGACGTTCAACTGTGTATCAAGAACGGTCCACCACCCAAAGGACATCCAGCCAATTTGACACAACTGTGGGAAGCATTGGAGTCAACATGGGCCAGCATCCCTGTGGAACGCTTTAGACAGAGTCCATACCCTGACGACTTGATGCTGACTAATTCATCAAGGCGGTTCTGAGGGCAACTCAATATCAGGAAGGTGTTCTTAATATTTTGTACACTCAGTGTATGTGTCCATTTATTTCAATCAATCCAAGAAAAGCAGGTATCATTGGGCTGAAACCAAAGTAAATGATGGGGGAAATAAGTCATATCTCAAATCCGTCAGATACACTTGAACTGAATGAAAGACATTTTTATAAGCAACCCAATTCCTACCAAAAGATAAAGCGTTTTTTACTTCTTTCACATTGAACACAATAAGCTTGATATTGAGTGAATGATTGTAGGCAAAAACAAAAATAAACTTCTCTTTTGTGTGTCCACAAAACTATTCGCGAGCGATGATTGCTACAGAGAGCACATACTATTACCGCCACAACAATGGAGGGAGAAAAGCGCACAGACTAGCCCGGTCCCAGATCTTTGTGACGTTTTGACAACGCCTTAGCAAGACATCACAAACAGGTCGGAGACCAGGCTACACACAGCCTGTGTAAAACAACCCACCACACAGCCAGTCAAGCCTGGTCCCCAAACTGTTTGTGCTGTCTCACCAACTCAACTGTCTTGCAAGACAACACAAACAGATCTGGGACCAGGCCACACACACAGTATGAAAATGTATGCACTCTGGATAAGAGCGTCTGCTAAATGACTAAAAATGTAAATGCAAATTCTTCCTCAAACAACCCTGTACATATATCAGTTAAAGTAGTCCGTTGCAATGCACAGACTCCAACATTCCTCTACTCAACAACGTTAGCGCCTGTACTGTTTGTCCATTGGGTGATTACCATAGCTCGACAAAACCCATTCGCACGCTCCCCCGTAGCCCATAGATGCTGTTATAATTCCTTTCCAATGGCCCTCAAAACAGCTAAAAAGGTGTTGCGGCGAGCACCGAGGAATATACCAATGTGCAGCCATAACCATTAAAATGTTTCGACTTGCCATTAATGTGACTGTACCCGGCGGTAAGTGGCACAATCCATCACCGTTGTGACTGGAATATTCTCAATATGCGGCACCCCTGGAATCCCTGTATAGCACTCTTCTGGTTGAATACAGAAATACGGTCTAATTAATGTCATGTCTTCATGTCTTAGATGGTCTTTACATGGAGCAAAGCAAAGTAAAAGGAATAAAGAACCGTCGTGGCTCATCTTTGCCAAGCATTATAAAATGAACTTTTTTTTTACATTGGTAATCTTTTAAGCTCAGACTTCACTTGATAATGCCATTGCTGGGGGGGGGTGTAATATTCATTAAAACCTGACAGTAATCAGTTGATGGAGCAACTTACTCAAATGCCACCCTCAATACAGCGGATTGCAGGCAGACAACATTGTAGTTGGCTGAGCGGGAAGGAGGCCTCTGGGAAATGGAGTGGTGGAAGTGGAAACAAGACACACAGGTTGTCACACTTCATGTTGGTCTAATGGAAAGACGAGGACGTCTTTAAAATGGGCGATCTGGGAATTAAACCACCCAAAAGTCATCACCCCACAACACTTTGGGTCAAACAGCTGAGGGATGGAGCTGGAGCTGTGGATGCAAGGACTGACCATCCATGAGATCACAATGACCGTTTTAACTTTTTAAAGCTGCAGTGCTGGTTTACAGTGCTGATATCGTGTACAAACAATGGAGTCAATAAAGCAAGGTTATTTTGGGGGGGGGCTATGATGGTTAAACAGTACAATTAAGCTCATAAGGCACCAGTCTTGCATGTACAGCGTAACCCTCATATGAATAACAACTACTCTAACACCAATACTCTCAAACACCAATACTTCTCCTGCGCACACACCCCTTTAAAATGACGTGTGCCTCGCAAGACATGGCCTCTCACATAGACATAAGCACAGTCTCGTGAGGTTAGGTAGCATCTTTACTCAGACACTGAGCAAATGACCCTGGCTAAAATCCTTTATCCCACTGAGTGGGTCTTTGTAGCTCTTCCCAGAGCATGTCACAATAAGGCTGCTCTTGGCAACCACACGTCAAAACTGTTCCAGTGAAACAAAGGGGAAAGGGGGGGGGGGGGAGAAAAATAAAGAAGCCTTGACTTCTAAGAAGAGAAGTTCAGTAGGAGCTGTAAAAGAGATGGTGCAATAACATGCCTGAGGGGGTGAACCCTGTGAAGTGATGCCTTGTCTGGGCTGTCACTGGGCCCCCGACCCCGCTATTCCATGTGATGGAGCTCCCTGCTAACGCTGGCTACAGACAATGAAGGGGTTCCACTAAAGTGAAGCTACAGTCAACCAATAACAGTAGCAGGGACATCATACGCAAGACATTGCTTCTTTTAGACATAATTGAAAAAATAAAATTTAGCAGCGCCCCCAAACAAGTTAGGTGCATGATGTCTGAGCGGTTGTGCATGCTAAAGATCCATGAACAACACATTGGTCCGGTTTCCCGGACAAGTCTCGGACTAAAACGCATGCTCAATGGAGAATGAAAAAAAAAACGTTCTAGTGTAGGACTAGGCTTACTCTATGTCCGGGAAACCAGCACCTAATGGTTAGCGAATGGCGGGACAAGGACGTCGCTGACGTGAAAGTCACACACCCTACACATCGAGCCAATTGTGTTAACCCACTTGAAATGGAAATGTAATGTGACTCATAAAAAAGTGAGAATCGCTACACTGCCCCCTCCAAACGGGAAGGCACATCCCATAATTCGTCCTACCGCAGCCCCCTCACATGCCTGGCCGTGCATTCCGATGGCCTCACGGCCGCAATCCCACCTCTAATTCAATTAACTTGTACTAATTTATTACGTGTCTGATTGTTTGAAATGGCATCTGTGAAAGACCAATTTTGTTGACTTTCTGCTCACTTTATTGCATTAGTGAGCCCTCAAATGATACTTAAGCTTAATTTGCTACATAGGTTATCTGCCTTTTTTGCAATTATTTTCCATTGGACAAAAGATGTAACTCACACATGTTGGCTTAGGTTTTTTGCCAGAGTAACAATGTTTTACATTATTTTATTTGATTTCAACTAATTTATGTTTTAATTCAATTAAGTTTTCTGCGGGGAAGGGCAGCGAAACTAGGCCGTTGGCGTGAAAGGCACAACACCCTACGCATTGCGGCAATAGGGTTAACCCATACAGTATGTAACGTGACTTATAGCCAGGATTGCGAGAGTATAAGTATTTATAGTGCCTTCAGAAAGTATTCACACCCCTTGACTTTTTCCACATTTTGTTGTTACTCCTGAATTTAAAATACATTCAATTGAGATGTGTTGGTCCCTGACCTACCCACAATACCCCATAATGTCAAAATGTAATTATTTTGAGTCAGTAAGTTTTCAATCCCTTTGTTATGGCAAGCCTACACAAGTTAAGGAGTAACAATTTGGTTAACAAGTCACATAACGTATTGCGTAATAGCATTTAACATGATTTTTGAATGACTACCTCGTCTCTGTACCCCAAATTCAAACACAAATTGAACCACAAAGACCAAGGAGGTTTTCCGGTAAAAAAACAACAAAAAGAAACAGCTGACACTGAAAATCCCTTTTAATAACATAGTGAAGTTAATAATTATACTTTGGATGGTGTACAGTACACACAGCCATTACAAATTTCACCATGAGGCTAATTTTGACTTTAAAACAGTTACAGAGTTTTATGGCTGTGTGTGAGAAGGATGGACCAACAATGTTGTTGTTACTCCATAATTACTAACCTAATTGACAGAGTGAAAAGAAGGAAGCCTGTACAGAATACACATTTTCCAAAAGCATTCATCCTTAAAGAATTCTGAGAAGGATAATGGTCAAATATTGTACAATCTAGGTGTACCAAACTCGAAGAAATTTACCCAGAAAGATCCACAGCTGTAATAGCTGCCAAAGGTAATTCTAACATGTATTGACTGAGGGGTGTGTAAAAAGAATGTGTAAAACACATCAATCTGCATGCATAGCCTACATTATAGGTTAGGTAGGTGATAAATTCGGTGAGGGTGATAAATTGGCCTAATTGTACAGTATTTCGTAATCTAGGTTTGCAATTGCAAACGATACTGTATGAAAATAATTTCATCTCAAAAGAAAAACAACAAAAACTCCCCCACTGATTCCGTGCTCCATTTTTCAAGCCCCACTTATGTGATGGGGGCAAAAAATAAAAATAATTGTTGACATGTTAAGTGGGTAAGACACTTAAGTTTGTCAACATTTTGAGAATTCGCTTTTCTAAACCCTATCACATGTCCATGTGTAAATGACATCATCACCTAATTTGCATAATTGGCCATGTGCATGTAATTGTGATGGATTGTGATGGACACTGCAGGAGAGAGGAATAACGTTGCGGGAGAGACAAACAGTGAGTAAAAAACACCCTAAATATGTTTAGAACTACAAATGAACTTTCTTCTCCTTTATCTGGGCTTGGGACTGGCAAAAGTGACCCCTAGTTTAGTTTTCTTAATTTGGTTTGGTTTTTAACCTTTAACACTTAGGAGACTGCAACAAGTCACATTTTTAACCATAATATTTTTATTTTATTTTTGTTTACAATCAGTTATACGTCTCTCGTACCAAGTACTCCACACTACGGAAAATGGTCATTGGAAGCTTGACTTACAGCAAGCTGCAGACCAGATATTTGATGCCATACTCCTCCTTCAGCCCTTTATGGACCCCATTATTAATCCCTGTCATAACAGAGGCATCGTCAGTCTCTATCCCCAGGAGTTTCTCTTACTCCAGGAAAGCCACAACAGCACGGGGCTGTAGATTTGGCATCTCCTCCCTCCAACTCAACAAGCCCCAGAAATATTGATACAATTTGATACAGTCTGTTTGGTGTCACTAAAGTACCTTATCACAACCCCCAGGTACTTAGAAACACTTACATCCGTGGACTCATCGAGGAGGAGGCTGAAACGCTGGTCACCCACATCTGCAACCAACTTTTTGTATGGTGCTAGAACACCATTAATAATTTCTGTGCACTTTGTCCTGTGCATTTTGAAGTGGGTAGCAGCAGTGGAGTCTGAGAAAGCAGCTCTACATGCTTCTCCAATGTGATCACATGCCAGCATGGAACAGTGTTCAGCGATAACTAATGCCATGGTGGCCTCAGCCTTTTTTGCAGAGTACATTTTTTAACCATAATTGGCAGCTTGTTTTGGGTGTAACTGTTATAAGGCTTTGCCTTTTGAGTATGTTTTTGAGTTGTCATGTGTTTTTTTTTACATCACTAAGTTTGGTGTAGAAATCAGCCTTACAATTCAGGCAGTATGCCCGCGTATCATCTCCAATAAACGGTGTGTAGCTTATGTCACAGAGAGGCACACACACAGTGGACAATGTGAGTAAGTGACTGAGGCTGTGTGAGTCAAAAGCAGTGATTCATTTTTGTGCAGTGATTTATTTTAGACAACATTTCACATTTACATCCCGCCCTGAATGTAAGCCAGGGCGGGATCAGCCAGCGGCGGCTTCCCGCATGCGCGATTCATTTGCAGTCTGGACGCGGAGCGGTGAAAGCCTCCTGCTCTGACTGCAGCTGGGAGGGACTGCTGCGCGAGGACTGGGCCGCCTGTGAGTGCTTTGGGATGGGGTTCGGCCCCCGGCAGCACCCGCTACTTGTTGAGAAGAGTAAGAACGATACGTGCTTTCACGTCAGTCTCCAACAGTCTCCAATAACACCAGAGGACGTCGCTAGATTTGTCGCTAGTTGATTTTTTAAAAGTGTGCCGCAAGAGGGGTCTGAATACTCGCTAAATATAGCGACTAAGTCACTAAATTGGCAACACTGACAACGACAGATCTCTGATGTTTTATATGGGGCGATGCTGGGACGTTCCCCGGATGTTACAGAATATTCCTTCTCACTTTCCCTGTCATGTGATAATGCTTGGTGGATCGGGCAGGTTTTCACCATTGGCCTGTGAAATAGGTTGTGACAGGCAGTGGCATGTATTCATGGATGCCAAGGGAAGCCAGGCTTCCTCAAATAATTGACCAATTCTTTTTTTTAAACAACATATGAAATCATGTGCAGTTCCAGTCAAAGGTTTGGAAACAACTACTCATTCAAGGGTTTTTCTTTCTTTATGCTATATTATACATTGTAGAATAATAGTGAAGACATCACAACTATGAAATATTCACATATGGAATCATGTAGTAACCAGAAAAGTGTTAAACAAATCAAAATATATTGTATATTTTTGATTATTCAAAGTAGCCACCCTTTACCTTGATGACAGCTTTGCACACTCTTGGCATTCTCTCAACCAGCTACACCTGGAATATATTTTCCCAACAGTCTTGAAGGAGCTCCCACATATGCTGGGCACTTGTTGGCTGCTTTTCCTTCTCTCAGTCCAACTCATCCCAAACCATCTCAATTGGGCTAAGGTCAGGTGATTGTGGAGGCCAGGACATCTAATGCAGCACTCCATCACTCTCCTTGTTGGTCAAATAGCCCTTACACAGCCTGGAGGTGTGTTGGGTCATTGTCCTGTTGAAAAACAAGTGACAGTTCGACTAAATGCAAACCAGATGGGATGGCATATCGCTGCAGAATGCTGTGTTAGCCATGCTGGTTAAGTGTGCCTTGAATTCTAATAAATCACAGACAGTGTCACCAGCAAAGCACCCCCACAACCATCACGCCTTCTCCTCCATGCTTCACGGTTGAATGAAACATGCGGAAATCATCTGTTCACCTACTCTGCGTCTCACAAAGACACAGTGATTGGAACCAAAATTCGCAATTTTGGATTCATCAGACCAAAGGACAGATTTCCACCGGTCTAATGTCCATTGCTCATGTTTCTGAGCCCAAGCAAGTCTCTTCTTCTTATTGGTGTTCTTTAGTAGTAGTTTTTTTTTGCGGCAATTCCACCACGAAGGCCTGATTCACGCAGTCTCCTCTGAAAAGTTGATGTTGAGATGTGTCTGTTTCTTGAACTCGGTGAAGCATTTATTTGGGCTTTAATTTCTGAGGCTGGTAACTCTAACGCTAACTCTCAAGCAGAGCTAACTCTGGGTGTTCCTTTCCTGTGGCGGTCCTCGTGAGAGCCAGTTTCATCATAGCGCTTGATGGTTTTTGCGACTGCACTTGAAGAAACTTTAAAAGTTCTTGAAATGTTCGGCATTTACTGACCTTCATGTCTTAAAGTAATGATGGACTGTCATTTCTCTTTACTTGTTTGAAATGTTCTTGCCATAATATTGACTTGGTCTTTTACCAAATAGGGCTATCTTATGTATACCACCCCTACCTTTTCAGAGCACAACAGATTGGCTCGAGCGCATTAAGTAAAGAAATTCCACAATTTAACTTTTAACACGGCTCACCTGTTAATTGAAATGCATTCCAGGTGACTACCTCATGAAGCTGGTTGAGAGAATGCCAAGAGTGTGCAAAATTGTCATCAAGGCAAAGGGTGGCTACTTTGAAGAATCTCAAGTAGAAAATATATTTTGATTTGATTAACACTTATTTGCTTACTATATGATTCCATTTGTGTTATTATATAGTTTGATTGCCTTCACTATTATTATACAATGTAGAAAATAGTAAAAAAATAAATAAAGAAAAACCCTTGATTGACTAGGTGTGTCCACACTTTTGACTGGTACTGTATCTTTTGTCTGAGCGAACAAAACAGTGACCCTCTGTCTGTGTATGTGTAGGCCATCTATCGGATGCTGTCTGGTCCAAAACAGTATGAAATTATTGCCGCCTGTAGCATTGAAAGCAAGGGAAGATTTTAAAATAAAGGTGGTTGGGCCTATGTCATTGACAAATTGACTTGTTGCATCTCGTTGTGCTGTTGTCCTCTGGTGGCTAGCTAGAATTTGTCTCTTTTCTAAATTAGCTAAAATTGGCCCTTTCTTAAATTAGCCATGTATGGAGATAGGGATTTGGACTTAGGATTTCACTTAATTCTCCGTACTGGCCAATGATTTTAGCGGCGATTCTGATTCAACCATTAATTCATACATTGTACCATTGGCCTGAGAGGATAGAAGTTCAATATGTAGCTAGATGTAGAAGGCTAATGATAACTATCATTTGTTCCCCTTGAAAGGAAATTAGGCTAGCAGGCAAGCATATTAGCCAGATAGCCTAGGGAAACAAAATATAAAAGTGTGTACTGTATGACAGAGTGATGGACTGTTTCGGCAACTTGAAATAGTGGAGGATGGCGTTGGTGTTTCTCTACAAGTAGGATGAGTCAACATGTTTTTACTACTTGAATGAACACACACACGCACAAATACATCTGAAAAATGGACAGTCACGTCATATTTAGCTTATGTTGATTGGACTAAATTGTTTTTGGTATCTTTTAGTTGTCACTGTATTTGACTAAGCATAGATCAGGTATTCCCAAACCGGGGTATACGCAATGTCATCGGGGGTACGCCAAATAAAAATGTAATTCACATTTAAAATTATATATATATATTTTTTTTCAAATGTTCAAACAGTCGATTTATATTTTCTTAGGTTTAGGTTTTTCTTCTCACCTGAGTAGCCTCGTTTCACTGCCAAAAATAAAAATTAACCATCTAGTGTTCAGCAAAATTACAACACAATGTCAAATACATGTAGCCTAGTCAAATAATTAAAATCCAATCACATTAACCGTTACTTTCTCGCTGGAATTCCGCTAACGGTCCGTATGTAGCCAAACGTAGCTGCTGCTCATGTTGGTATCTGTACTGATGGCGCAAAAGCCATGACAGGGAGATATAGTGGAGTGGTAAGGTTCATGCATACAGTTGCTACCGACGCCACTTGGGTACACTGCAGCATCCACCGAGAGGCTCTTGCTGCCAATGGAATGCCTGACAGCTTGAAAGACGTTTTGGACACTACATTGAAAATGGTTAACTTTGTTAAAGCAGGGCCCCTGAACTCTCATGTATTTTCTGCACTATGCAATGATATGGGCAGCGACCATGTAACGCTTTTACAACATGCTATGCTGGTTATCAAGGGGTAAAGTATTGACACGTTTTTTTTTTAAATTGAGAGACGAGCTTCAAGTTTTCTTTACTGACCATAATTCTCACTTGTCTGATCGCTTGCATGATGACGACTTTCTCACACGACTGGCCTATCTGGGTGAGGTTTTTTCTCGCCTGAATTATCTTAATCTAGGATTACTGGGACTATCCGCAACTATATTCAATGTGCGGGACAAAATTGAGGCTGAGCTGGAGCTCTTCTCTGTCTGCATTAACAAGGACAACACACAGGTCTTTCCATCATTCTATGATTCGGCCTATGTATCACGGTCGAAAGGCATATGATCTAACAAGTTATAGAGCAAACAACGCAATTGTCACAACACATTTTTCTGGCTTCCCCAGTGATTGTAACCACCGTTACTGGTGACAGGATACAGGAATGTTGGGAATGGGAATGGCGTCAGAGCACCACGTCGGGAGGTAAAGGTTTTAAAATGTAGCTTTTCATCTTGCCGACAGGCCCTGAAACATATCGCTCAGGAACATGAATGGCTGTTGACAACCCAGATTGACACACCAAAGGCAACTTTAAGCAACGTTTGACAGGCGTACGAAGCCTCCTCGCCTCGTTACACTTTATATCAGGATTTGGAGCCTAAAGCTGCAATAGACAGACACACACACACGCACACAAACACACGCAGATAAGCCAAGACAATCTTCACAGGAAGTGTAGTGTACAGGGAACTGGCCAAGCAACAGAGGACCTAAATTTGCATCAGTGGATCAGATCATTTTCGGCACATGAATGATTTGTTTATTTTGAAGTGGCCATACAGCCCAAGTCTCTGGAGGAGCCAGGGAGTAAAAGCCAGAACAGAGACAGACTGCGTCCCAAATAGCACCCTATTCCCTATATAGCCACATGGGCCCAGGTCAAAAGTAGTACACTATCAAGGGAATAGGGTGCAATTTTGGATGCAGACACAGCCTTTGACATAAACATATCAAACCGAGTTAATATTGTTCTCTGGCATGGTGTAACGGCAGTATTGGACCTAACACTGTGACTGAAACCAAAGCACAGAATACTACATGAAAGCAGCTTTCTCCAGCTTGGCATGAGAGCTGGATTCCCCCCTCAACAGAAGCACTCTTCAACACAAGGCCTTTGAAATTTCGCAAATGAGATGAGGTTATTTTTTTTTGGGGGGGGGGTCGCTGTTCTTATTGTTGATGCTGCAGTTGTCATCTACAGTTTTTTTTGTGAGGTTTCGGGAAATGAAGCCAATACGTGATGCTATGCCAACTCTCAATGTTCACACACCCACAAATACACACACACACACACACACAACACACTCCCTTGTGTGTGTGTCACTCTTCAAAAACATAACATCAAACAATGGGACGGTTTCCATAGCGTCTCTCATGTGAGGTAAGCAGTAGGCAGCAATCCCTGCCGTGATTGGCTACTTGGGGTAGCTGTGCGTTCTGAGTGTGCGTCCGCAGGGAGCTCGCAGCGCTGGCAACGGCGCCCCATTGAATTGCAATTTGGACTCAAATTGGAGCGGAGCAGGAAATTGTTCTCTCCGCCACCTAACATACTTGATTATGTTTTCCCATATTTGTAATACCGTTTGTTTTCATCGGGGAGCAGTGTTTTATTTGGATTTGCATAGCGGTGTATATTTCAGCTAATACCTCTCACTCCCTTTGGGTCTCCATTTCTGGCATGATTTGTGTTGCACCAGTAGTGGAGCACAGAGTTAAGGGGCATGTTCCTTTTCCAAAGGCGTCTTTGACACCTGCCAGATCTTACAACGCCTGGATAGGTATCAGCTAACATATGTCACAGCAATGTCAGTCGATGACACAGTCGATGACGTGGCACACAACCCTTGATTGATGTAATCAGGGGAACGGAAGCTATATCTGTGTGGAGGGCTGTAAGTGTTTGCATGAATGCAGTAACATGAGAGAGTTAAGGCTGGGGGGGGGGGTTACGCCATACATCCAAAGTAACACTTTTCCAATAAATCCCAATTCCTAAAATCACTTCGGGCTCTATTCAATATGTATAGCTAATGCGTTTTTTTTCATGAGGTAACAGGCATAGTTTTACAAAGGTCTGGAACTCACCTTTCTGGTATATAAAAAAAAATACATTGCTGAGGTATAGTCACTTTTTAGGACACGAGCTCAACATGTACACAGCACAAATATGATACAAATATGAGAATATGGAAAATCATATATTCAACAAAAGTAGGGGAATAGGGCTTGAAATTATTGAAAATGTAGTACCAATAAAACATTGACTTACTGTAAGATTTCACCTTTCTTATAGCCATAAAATAAATATAATCATACTTAGTGACAGTACAAAATTGTCAGCATTTCTTGTAACTGATGATTATTTTCTGCCCAGCGTCCTCTGAGTGACACAGAGACGCCATTCACACGCCTGCTGACTCGTTACAACTTCAGCTTTAAGCACAAAGTGATTTTTGTCCCTCGGTGACCAAGAGAAAATGGTTTAATAAATTCTATGAAATCACTTGCAAAAATGTCACGTTGTGATTCTAAATCCATCTGAGAACAAAGAGATGAGACTGCTCTTTCTGCAATCCATTCCAAGGACAGAGCAATACTAGCAAGTTACAAAGAAGTCTTTGAAAAAACAGCGCCTCTTTAATCTATACGTGCAAGGCATTGTGTCCAGCCTCCCCTCCCCCCCCCCTCCCCCTTCCCCTCCATATCTCCCATCTTGAATTGGGAGCCTGCTTCAACAAATGAAACAGCTGTAATGAACTCTTTAGTCTATTCACATGCCTGTGAGGAAAGTACTGCACGGGGTCGACTAAATACCTAATGAAGTAAATGAACACTGTCGTTTTCCCTTCATCTTTCCTTTAACCAAAGGAAAAGGAGAAAGATCGAGTCATTCTGATGTCGTGTTGGCCAGTGTGTGTTAACTGAGTTAGCCCCCAGAGTTAGGGATGGACGGAAGGAGGGAAAGCAGGAACGGGAGGGTACATCATTCCGTGCTGACAGTCATAGAGCGAGCGATAATGGCAGGACTTGAATGAGCTCGGGGGCCCGCACTAGCTCCGCATTCTCTTTCTAGCTGTGCCATCCCATGCAAAAGGAATTTGGAATGGGCTCCATGCATATTTCATACGCAACTTGTTTCACAGATGTTTCTCCAGACATTTTCTGCCTCATAAAACAGGTGATATTATTATTTTATTAACGTACATCTCCTGTTGTTGTGAGGATACAGTACAGGGGCCCATCGGAACTAGGTCTTTTGATGTGAGAAATTGACTGATAAATGCATAAGTTATTCTTACATGCAACATATGTTGATGGAGACAGTGATAGAGACCATGAGGGCGGACTTATCACAAGAAACGCTACTTTGGGAGTTTATTTCAATAACCAAAATAAATGTATGGACTTGTATTGTGTGAGCCGTGCATCAGTAGCGCAGAAAACAATAATAACAGTATTTTGGTTCCTGCCAAGAGAAACGGACAGATCATATGCCTTTTCAGAAAATACCTCTGTGGCTTTTGGCACAATGGATAGATTCACACAACGAAGAAGAAGGCAAAGCCCATTTATCACTTTGTGAAACCTTACTGGAACTATAAAAGGGGAACCGGGAGCGAGCATTAGCCCAAACACCTTTTTTTCAACATAGTAAACTCCTAAATCCCCTCAACGCCACCTCAAAGAGAAGCCGTCCTGCGAATGAATAGGCTACAATCTACTTTTCCGTTCCCCCCCCCCCGAGGGCCCATCTTCAACTACCAACCACCTTTAGTGGAGCTCGATTTCTCCCCGGTCCTCTACTCCACATGGTGAAAGGCTTTGAGGTCCCACCTTTGAGAATGTCAGGGTTCTATAATCATTTTAACGGCGCTGAGTCATGCTGAGCTGTGAAAGTGTTGTAGACTGCTGGAGAGCTGGAACATTCGGGGCCTGCAACCACCATCAAAAGGCTGAACGTGGCAGAAAGGACTTAAGCTTGGAAAAGTGCTGGTTAGATCGGCCTGGAAAATACTTAAGCCTCCGTGTTTGGATTCTGACATCTGGCCTCTTTTCTTCGAGAATAAGAAGTTTTGTGGTGAATGGAAGAAGTAAATTGCCAGCTGAATGGTGGGTAGCATATCACTGGGGGATGTTCAAAAGACCGAATGGCCCGTAATCAGAAGGGTTTATTTTTGGACCCAGCACTAAAAGAATGCCAAATACACTGCACTGAAGGGGAAATACAAGAGAGATTCTTTACATTTATTTATCAGTAGTGTTTATTTTTGGACTAGGTTTTTGATTTCAATTATGCAACTGAACCCAGCACTAAACGAGTGCCAAATACTGAATGGGAAATACAAGATGGATTATTTACATGCATTTAACTTTCCCCATTGTTCTTCACTGGTCTCTAGCAGCATTAACAGTACAGTACAGTAGGTGCAGGGTAAAAAAAAAGCTAATACAGTATTCACACTTTTTGGCTCAAGATCAGAGAAGCCTGGATGAGGGATTTGGACGCCTTCTACTCTGAAAGCCATCCCAGAAAGCCCAATATCTGATATACAGTAGCAACTTCTTCGCTTTCATGTCTATCCTTTTTTGGGAGGGGGGGTTAAATGTCCCAAAGGCAAGGCTAGCATTGCACTGACTTAAACATGCCAGAGCATAGCACTAAAACGAGGCCTCAAAGCTCAAACAGCCTCAAAAACAGCAGGGCCTGTCCCACGCTGAGTCCAGGAGAACATCAGTGCACATCACCACGATCAGGGAACAAAGAGACATCCAAAAGCAAAACAATGGCATAGTTTTCACAGTTCTTCGAGCCCTGACTGTTTGAAAGCCACCCAAGTGTTCTACACTCACTTCAGACGTAAGGAGAGGAGCAATAAGGAAGATGGACACCTCACACAGATAGGGGAAATTGCCCACAGCAAGAAATGTCTTTCAATAGGTAGAGACCCAACGCATCCAGTTCGATCACAGCAGGGGAGGGGAAACACTCAGTGGCTCAATTTGTCCGCCAAAGGAAACAAATGAGCGGAGATTTTCAAACTGAATGTTCACTTGGGGAAGAGGATTTTACTGAGTACTGTATAATGGTACAAAACCATGAGACTGTACTGAAGTAGGATCCTATACAAAGGTCTAGAATAGCCTAATTGGTAGGCTGTCATAGTAAATAAGAATTTGTACTTAATTGACTTGCCTAGTAAAATAAAGGTTCAATAAAAAAGTCACAATTCCATGCACAAAAGCATGCACCTACATACATGCAAACATGAACTCACACACAGAGTCAGCTGTAACAGTGAGAGCTAGGGTTGAATGGCGGGAACCCGGTTACCGAGATTTACCGCACAAAACCACTCTCTTTTCCCAGGATACTGCGAGAAAACGGTAAATTATAATCAATTAATTATATGAACAGCATTACGTGAAATGGAACTGTTAAATGATATGCAATGTCGAAATCTGGCTTCTCTACGGCCTTCTTCTCTCCTCGCAGCATGATAAATCATAAATGCACAGGGAGGGGAAAGACAGTTCATCTCAGTACGGCGCGAAGTTCACAAAGCATGCCGACCTATGATCTCATCATGGTAACTTTTTTTCTTGTGACAGTTAAGCCTACATTTGCTACCTGTCAGACCTCCATCTGGCATTCGGAGGACACCTTATTTTTAATTGTATTGAGAAATGAAGGCTATTCCAAGCGAGAAATTGCCAAGAAACTGAAGATCTCTTACAATGCTGTGTACTACTTCACAGAACAGCGTAAACTGGCTCTAACCAGAATAGAAAGAGGAGTGGGAAGCCCCGGTGCACAACTGAGCAAGAGGACAAGTACATTAGAGTGTCTAGTTTGAGAAACAGACGCCTCACAAGTCCTCAACTGGCAGCTTCATTAAATAGAACCGCAAAACACCAGTCTCAATGTCAACAGTGAAGAGGTGACTCCGGGATGCTATAGCGTTCTAGGCAGAGTTGCAAAGAAAAATTCATATCTCAGACTGGCCAATAAAAACACAAGATTTAAGAAGGGTAAAAGAACACAGACACTGGAGGAACTCTGCCTAGAAGGCCAGCATCCCAGAGTAGCCTCTTTACTGTTGATGTTGAGACTGGGGCCTCCCACTCCTCTTTCTATTCTGTTTAGAGCCAGTTTGCTCTGTTTTGTGAAGGGAGTAGTACACAGCGTTGTACGAGATCTTCAGTTTCTTGGCAATTTCTCGCATGGAATAGCCTTCATTACTCAGAACAAGAATAGACTGACGAGTTTCAGAAGAAAGTTATTTGTTTCTGGCTATTTTGAGCCTGTAATCGAACCCACAAATGCTGATGCACCAGATTCTCAACAAGTCTAAGGCCAATTGTATTGCTTCTTTCATCGGGACAACAGTTTTCAGCTGTGCAAACATAATTGCAAAAGGTTTTTCTAATGATCAATTAGCCTTTTAAAATGATAAACTTGGATTAGCTAACACAACGTGCCATTGGAACACAGGAGTGATGGTTGCTGATAATGGGCCTCTGTACGCCTATGTAGACATTCCATTAAAAATCAGACGTTTCCAGCTACAATAGTCATTTCCAACATTAACAATGTCTACACTGTATTCTAATCAATTTGATGTTATTTTAATGGACCAAAATAATGTGCTTTTCTTTCAAAAACAAGGACATTTCTAAGTGACTGCAGACTTTTGAACGGTAGTATATAGTATATCCATCAGCCTACTAATTATACAAATAGGCAATATTATATTTCAAATTAAAATCAAATTCTCCAGCCTATACTTTGTAGGCCACATGTGCTGCACCAGTATTGTGTGTTCTCTCTCTGCTTTATCATTGAACGAGGTGCATAATTCCTATCCATATAATACAGTATAATACAAACAGTACAGTAATACAGTTCACACTCAAAAAGATTAGCCAACTGGAGCTTGGTTCATTTATTTACCCAAGTGAGCATATAGCTAGCTACATCTATGCTATTTTATGGTTTTCCTTCATGGCATAATGTGCAGTAATCTATACTGTATATCATATATGTATTGGATAATGGATCATTACTTTTTTGGGGTGCTTGGGCTCATTAAATGAATTTAATGTAGGGCTCATCGGGCTCAGGTAACATCAGGCTTAAATTTTTGATCAAAACTCTAATAAAATCCAGACATAGGCCTATTTACAGTGCCTTTGGAAAGTATTCAGACCCCTTGACTTTTTTCTACAATTAGTTGGGTTACAGACTTATTATAAAATGTATTTAATAGTTGTTTTCCCTCATCAATCTACACACAATACTCCATAATGCCAAAACAAAAACTGTTTTTTTGTTGTTGTTGTTGAAATGTTTAAAATTAAATAAACACATTTACATAAGCATTCAGACCCTTTACTCAGTAGGGTCTTTACTACCAAGTAATGTAAATGTAAGTGGCGCAGCGGTCTAAGGCACTACATCTCAGTGCAAGAGCTGTTACTACAGTCCCTGTTTCAAATCCAGGCTGAATCACATCCGGCCATGATTGGGAGTCCCATAGGGTGGTGCACAAGTGGCCCAATGTTGTCTGGGGTTGGCCAGGGTAGGCAGTCATTGTAAATAAGAATTTGTTCTTAACTGCCTAGTTCAATAAAGGTAAAAATAAAGAAGCACTTTGTTGGCAACAATTACAGCTTCAAGTCTTCTTGGGTATGGCACTACAAGTTTGGCACACCTGTATTTGAAGATTTTCTCCCATTCTTCTTTGCAGATCCTCTCAAGTTCTGTCAGGTTGGATGGGAAACGTTGCTGCACAGCTATTTTCAGGTCTCTCCAGAGATGTTCGATCTGGTTTAAGCCTAGGCTCTGGCTGGGCCACTCAAGGACATTCAGAGACTTGTCCCAAAGACACTCCGACATTATCTTAGCTGTGTGCTTAGGGTCATTGTCCTGTTGGAAGTGAACCTTCACCCCAGTCTGAATGTCCTGAGCACTCAGGACCAGGTTTTCGTCAAGGATCTCTCTGTACTTTGCTCCGTTCATCTTTGCCTTGATCCTTGTCAAAAAAAAATGCATTGACATGCTCTGTCAACTGTGGGACCTTATATAGACACTTGTGTGCCTTTCCAAATCATGTCCAATCAATTGAATTTACCACAGGTGGATTCCAATCAATTTGTAGAAACATCTTAAGGATGATCAATGGAAAAAGGATGCACCTGAGCTCAATGTCGAGTCTCACAGGGTCTGAATACTTATGTAAATAAGACATTTCTGTGTTTTTTTTTTCATCATGGGGTATTGTGTTTAGATTGCTGAAGTTAAAAATAAATAAAAAATTGAATAAGGATGTAACGTAACAAAATGTGGAAAAAGTCCAAGGGGTCTGAATACATTCCCAAAGGCGCTGTATATGCTTTACAATGCTTTTGAATGACACTTCTAGTTTTTGGTGGGAAATACCTGGGAGAAAGGTGATTTATTCTCAGGATGGAACATTTGTAAAATACCCGGAAAACAGTCAACCCTAGTAAGAGCAAATATCAGGTATTTTTTTAAACTCTCGGTAGAGAGAGAGATACACTCACTAGCAAACAGCATTAGAGTGCAGCAGCAAAAGCAGCTAAATCCTCCAGGATTAAACTCTCTCGCTGTCTCTCTCCCTCTAAAAACGCCAATTCTCAAAGCCTCAAGAGCTCTTTAATTAGCCAGCCCTCTGTAAAACTCATTCGGTCCTAGTAGTGGTGCAACCCTGAAACGGTAGAGTAATTCCCAGGACTCGAGTGCCTAAATCCAGCTCAGAGTTGCAACACTGGCTTTCGTCTTTCACTTGCCACCACATTAATTCCCAGTCCCCCGTTACTCCTCTGCTCTCCAACCAAGCTCCCATGTACTGTACAGGCCTTGGGCTGAACTGCTCTCTATGCCTTCTGTTTGAATAAAACCACCACAGCGAGCAAGGCTATGTCTCAGACACCCTTTCAATATTAGAATGAAACCTTGGTCACCCGATGAAAAATTCAAAAGGAAGCTCTACGAAACAAGTCCACCCCTTTTTGTGTTTGTAAAGTCAATAAAAAGAGATTATAAAAACACCTAACTGCAACCAAGGTTTCAATCAAAAGGATTGAATGAAAAAATTGTGTAGGTTGTTAAACGCAACCCTCTCCAAAGCGAGGGTAACGGCTTTCTTTATGCGAAGGAGAGTTGGACCAAAATAAGGCGTGGCTATTGAGATTCATGTTTAATAAAAAAACAACTAAACACAAACACTACAAAACAAGAAACGTAACACGAAAACCGAAACAGCCTATACTGGTGCAAAGTAACACATAGACAGAAACAAGGACAAGGAACAATCACCCACGACACACTCAAAGAATATGGCTGCCTAAATATGGTTCCCAATCAGAGACAACGATAAACACCTGCCTCTGATTGAGAACCACTTCAGACAGCCATAGACTAAGCTTGAAAACCCCACTAAGCAACAATCCCAATACCTGTGAAAAACCCCAAGACAAAAACACACCACATACCAAAACCCATGTCACACCCTGGCCTGACCAAATAAATAAAGAAAACACAAAATACTAAGACCAGGGCGTGACAGCGAGGACATTGTCATTCACAGAAATGTGAGTTTTATGTCACACACAACAATATTTCCTCATGTTCTCAAATCCTCGATTGTTTTTGAAAATCATTGCCGTATGCTACAATACAGTGCCTTGTGAAAGTATTCGGCCCCCTTGAACTTTGCGACCTTTTGCCACATTTCAGGCTTCAAACATAAAGATATAAAACTGTATTTTTTTGTGAAGAATCAACAACAAGTGGGACACAATCATGAGGTGGAACAACATTTATTGGATATTTCAAACTTTTTTAACAAATCAAAAACTGAAAAATTGGGCGTGCAAAATCATTCAGCCCCTTTACTTTCAGTGCAGCAAACTCTCTCCAGAAGTTCAGTGAGGTTCTCGGAATGATCTAAATGTTGACCTAAATGACTAATGATGATAAATACAATCCACCTGTGTGTAATCAAGTCTCCGTATAAATGCACCTGCACTGTGATAGTCTCAGAGGTCCGTTAAAAGCGCAGAGAGCATCATGAAGAACAAGGAACACACCAGGCAGGTCCGAGATACTGTTGTGAAGAAGTTTAAAGCCGGATTTGGATACAAAAAGATTTCCTAAGCTTTAAACATCCCAAGGAGCACTGTGCAAGCGATAATATTGAAATGGAAGGAGTATCAGACCACTGCAAATCTACCAAGACCTGGCCGTCCCTCTAAACGTTCAGCTCATACAAGGAGAAGACTCTGGATGAACTGCAGAGATCTACAGCTGAGGTGGGAGACTGTCCATAGGACAACAATCAGTCGTTTATTGCACAAATCTGGCCTTTATGGAAGAGTGGCAAGACGAAAGCCATTTCTTAAAGATATCCATAAAAGTGTTGTTTAAAGTTTGCCACAAGCCACCTGGGAGACACACCAAACATGTGGAAGAAGGTGCTCTGGTCAGATGAAACCAAAATGTAACTTTTTGGCAACAATGCAAAACGTTATGTTTGGCGTAAAAGCAACACAGCTCATCACCCTGAACACACCATACCCACTGTGAAATATGGTGGTGGCAGCATCATGGTTTGACCCTGCTTTTCTTCAGCAGGGACAGGGAAGATGGTTAAAATTGATGGGAAGATGGATGGAGCCAAATACAGGAACATTCTGGAAGAAAACCTGATGGAGTCTGCAAAAGACCTGAGACTGGGACGGAGATTTGTCTTCCAACAAGACAATGATCCAAAACATAAAGCAAAATCTACAATGGAATGGTTCAAAAATAAACATATCCAGGTGTTAGAATGGCCAAGTCAAAGTCCAGACCTGAATCCAATCGAGAATCTGTGGAAAGAACTGAAAACTGCTGTTCACAAATGCTCTCCATCCAACCTCACTGAGCTCGAGCTGTTTCGCAAGGAGGAATGGGAAAAAATGTCAGTCTCTCGATGTGCAAAACTGATAGAGACATACCCCAAGCGACTTACAGCTGTAATCGCAGCAAAAGGTGGCGCTACAAAGTATGAACTTAAGGGGGCTGAATAATTTTGCACGCCCAATTTTTCAGTTTTTGATTTGTTAAAAAAGTTTGAAATATCCAATAAATGTCGTTCCACTTCATGATTGTGTCCCACTTGTTGTTGATTCTTCACAAAAAAATACAGTTTTATATCTTTATGTTTGAAGCCTGAAATGTGGCAAAGGTCGCAAAGTTCAAGGGGGCCGAATACTTTCGCAAGGCACTGTATATTTTGATTTAATATACAATCCAAATAGGCAGGTCCTTGACTTTAGCTTGATATACTGTGCAAATAGGCCTGTTTAATCGCGTGATAACTTGTTGGTACTGATCATTAAAAAAAGAGTGAGAAAAGTGTTTTTCCATTTAAATTGCATATTTGCAGCGTCAAACACTTCCAGCGTTTTGAACTTAATGAATTACTTTGGAGACAGCATAACGATGTGCCTAGTGACCTGGAGTGTATTATTAATTTTTTTGGGAGGTCAACTAACGACAGCCATGATGCAAAATAGAAAAATAATAATAACTCAATCGACAACAAGCTCGGAAACCTTAGCAGAGTTAGGTGTTGGTCCTCCCAGGAAGGAAGGAGTTATGTTTTGGAATCGGATACATTAGTACTCTACCACGCACAAGAGAGAGAGAATGAGAGGGAATGGGGGAGAGAGAGAGATGGCAGATGGAAAGAGAAAGATATAAGAGATGGCAGATACAGGAACAGAGAGTGAGAGAGCAGAGAGAGACACATATATAAAGAGTGAGAGATAGGGCAGAGAGAAATAGAGAGTGAGGGCAGAGGATATATATGTGGCACTCTCGGTGTGAATGAGCTGACACTGTGGAGGCCCCTGGGAAAGCGGCAAGCTAGAGCCGAGGCAAGGCTGACCACAGGGGAAGGAGAGAGAGAGAGAGAGTGAGTCAGAGAGAGAGAGAGTGAGTCAGAGAGAGAGAGAGTGAGTCAGAGAGAGAGTGTCAGTCAGAGAGAGAGAGAGAGAGTGTCAGTCAGAGAGAGAGAGAGAGAGTCAGAGAGAGTGAGAGAGAGAGTCAGAGAGAGAGAGAGTCAGAGAGTCAGAGAGTCAGGCAGGCCAGAAGCACGACACCGCACAGCTCGGTCAGTGAGTCCAATCGTTTGGAAGACCTTCCTCCCTCTCTCTGAGTGCCACTACAAAGTATTCACACCCCTTGACTTTTTCCAAAAAATATTGTGTTACAGCCTGCATTTAAAATGGATTAAATTGAGATGTTATGTCAATGCCCCATCATGTCAAAGTAGAAAAAGGTTTATAGAAATTCCTACAAATTAATTTAAAAAATGAAAAGCTGAAATGTCTTGAGTCAATAACCCTTTGTTATGGCAAGCCTAAATAAGTTCAGAACTAAAAATGTGCTTAACAAGTCACATAATAAGTTGAAAGGACTATGTGTGCAATAATAGTGTTTAACATGATTTTTGAATGACTACCTCATCTCTGTACCACACACATACAATTAATTATCTCAGTAGAGCAGGGAATTTCAAACACAGATTGAACCACAAAGTCATGAATGACACTTTGGATGGCATATCAATACACCCAGTCACTACAAAGAAGGCCAGCATCCCGGAGTCGTCTCCTCACTGTTAATGTTGAGACTGGTGTTTTGCAGGTACTATTTAATGAAGCTGCCAGTTGAGGACTTGTGAGGTGTCTGTTTCTCAAACTAGACACTCTAATGTACTTGTCCTCTTGCTCAGTTGTGAACCGGGGCCTCCCACTCTTTCTATTCTGGTTAGAGCCAGTTTGTGCCGTTCTGGGAAGGGAGTAGTACACAGCGTTGTATGAGATCTTCAGCTTCTTGGCAATTTCTCGCATGAATAGCCTTCATTTCTCAGAACAAGAATAGACTGTTTCAAAAGAAAGCTCTTTGTTTCTGGACATTTTGAGCCTGTAATCGAACCCGCAAATGCTGATGCTCCAGATACTCAACTAGTCTAAAGAAGGACAGTTTTATTGGTTCATTAATCAGGACAACAGTTTTCAACTGTGCTAACATACTTTCAAAAGTGTTTTCTTATGATCAAGTAGCCTTTTGAAATGATAAACTTGGATTATACCCTGATGAAGACAGCTTGGCTGTAAACATTGGTCATTACATTGCGGCTCTCTTTTATTTTCAAGTTTTCTACTCCGCTAGCCAGCACCTCGCCTAAATAGGTGTATGTTTCTTTTTCTTCTGAACTTGGATGAGCTAACACAACGTGCCATTGGAACACAGGAGGGATGGTTGCTGATAATGGACCTCTGTACGCCTATATAGATATTCCATTAAAGATCTGCTGTTTCCAGCTACAATATTCATTTACAACAACAATGTCTACACCTATATTTCTGATAAATTTTATGTTATTTTAATGGACAAAAAAACCCGCTATTCTTTCAAAAACAAGGACATTTCTAAGTGACCCCAAACTTTTGAACTGTAGAATCAGTTGGATGGATCCTATAGCCTTCTTAGACTCAACAACTCTAATTCAATTATCAGCAGACAAAAAATTATCACTAAAAGCAGACATCCTCCAAGAAGAAATATCAGATACTGTTAAAACATTCGCATGGAGAAAAGCACCAGTAATGGATGGCTTTCCCAGAGAATTCTATTCATAATTTTGACAAAGTAGTTCCCCTATTGTCACGTCCTGACCTTAGTTCCTTTTTTTATGTCTCTGTTTGAGTTTGGTCGGGCGTGAGTTGGGGTGGGCATTCTGTGTTCTATGTTTTTGTATTTCTGTGTTTGGCTTGGTATGGTTCCCAATCAGAGGCAGCTGTTTATCGTTGTCTCTGATTGAGAACCATACTTAGGCAGCCTGTTTTCCCACTATGATTTTTGGGTAGTTTTTTTTCTGTTGAGTGTTTTTGTTGCACCAGCCAGAACTTTTTCGGTCATTCACTTTGTTATTTTTGTTATTTCTTTGTTAATTTAATAAATATGGACACATAACACGCTGCACCTTGGTCCTCTTCTTCCAACAGCCGTTACACCTATTTACACAAGTGACATGTCACTCAACTCAGTACTTCCTTGTTCCATGTATCAAACAGTTATATTAGAACCAGGAAAATCCAGAGTCCCTTGCTGAATATAGACCCATAAATGTAAAGAATAATAACATAGATTATAATCAATAGAATGGTACATATCAATCAAGCAGAGGTTAATTAAAACCAGACACGTAGAAACAAGAACATGTTTCAGTTTAATACAATATGCAAAAAAACTAGATATAGATTTATCAAAAATAACTATTTTCAGTAATACCAATTACCCCACCGAAGACATTCTTTAAATAAGACTATATGGGCAAATACAATTCCAAGAATAAAAAGGCAAGTTTTACCCTCCAGACTTGGAATTGTATCAACTAGCTATCCAAGACTTTTAATTGCAACACATGCACCAAAGACGAACAATGAGTACAAATTGAAGATGCGCATGCTCATCCCCAGACACTTTTGACATGTCTATTTTCAAATGATAAAGCTAAGAACATTAATTAACAACTTCATAGTTAAGAACACTATAACAATATGGAAGAAAATTGAACATATTCTACAAGAACAAATACGACTCCCTAAAATCACAACCCTATGGAACAATTCACAGATAAATTGGTCCACATGGAAACCTAATGCCATGGAAACTGTAAATTACTTGGTAACAGGAAATACATTTCCATGACAGAATTAAAAAGCAATTTTGGACTGACCAATGTAGATACAGTGCATCCGGAATGTATTCAGACCCTTTACTCAGTACTTTGTTGAAGCACCTTTGACATCGATTACAGCCTCGAGTCTTCTTGGGTATAACACTACAAGCTTGGCACACATGGGTGGCATGTAGCCTAGTGGTTAGAGCGTGTGACTAGTAACTGAAAGGTTGCATGATCAAATTCCCTATTCCCAAATTCCCTATTTTCAGGTCTCTCCAGAGATGTTAGATCGGGTTCAAGTCCGGGCTCTGGCTGGGCCACTCAAGGACATTCAGAGACTTGTCCCGAAGCCACTCCTGTGTTTTCTTGGCTGTGTGCTTAGGGTCGTTGTCCTGTTGGAAGGTGAACGTTTGCCCCATTCTGAGGTACTGAGCGGTCTGGAGCAGGTTCTCATCAAAGATCTCTCTGTGCTTTGCTCTGTTCATCTTTCCCTCCATCCTGACTATTGTCCCACTCCCTGCTGCTGAAAAACATCCCCACAGCATGATGCTGCCACCACCATGCTGCACAGTACAGATGGTGCCAGGTTTCCTGCAGACATGATGCTTTGCATTCAGGCCAAAGAGTTCAATCTTGGTTTCATCAGACCAGAGAATCTGGTTTATTGTAGTCCGAAAGTCTTTAGGTGCCTTCTGGCAAAGTCCAAGCAGGCTGTCATGTGCCTTTTATTGAGGAGTGGCTTCCGTCTGGCCACTCTACCACAAAGGTCTGATTGGTGAAGTGCTGCAGAGATGGTTGTCCTTCTGGAAGGTTCTCCCATCTCCACAGAGGACCTCTGGAGGACCTATCAGATTGACTATCAGGTTCTTGTTCACCTCCCCAACCAAGGCCCTTCTCACCCTATTGCTCAGTTTGGCCGGGCGGACAGTATCCTTATGGGGTATTGTGGGTAGATTGATGAGGAAAAATATTTATTTAATTCATTTTGGAATGTGGCTGTAACATAACAATGTGACAAAAGTGAAGAGGTTTGAATACTTTTCGAAGGCTCTGTATTTCCAAATACATGCAACTTAAAAGTTACATATCACGAAATTTCAATTTGAAATCTTTTGGACATCAGACCAACCTTGAGGGAATCGTATTTGAGTCTGAAAAGTTGTTAATATGATAGATAATACATTTGATGATATGGTGGTAGCAATACATGGTTATAAAATCTACAGAAAAGACAGAAATGCCAACGGGGGAGGTGTTGCTGTCTATATTAAAAGCCACTTTCCAGTACAGCTTAGAGAGGATCTCATGTCAAATACTGTTGAAGTAATATGGAGACAGGTTCATCTGCCTCACCTTAAGCCCATTCTTGTAGGAAGTTGCTATTGACTACCAAGTGCTTACAGCCAGTATCTGGATAATATGTGTGAAATGCTTGATAATGTGTGTGAAATCAAGAGGTATATTTTTTTCGTCAAGCTGCCCACTCAAGAAAAAGTTTCAAATTGTAACCAGTGTCTGCATCCTGGTTCAGGTTATCAGACAACCTACCAGGTTGTTTACAAACAGCACAGGTATGAAATCTTCCACATGTATTGATCACATCTTACTAATGCTGAAGAAATATGCTGTAAAGTAATATCCAAATCCATTGGATGTACAGTAGCAATCACAGTCACAATATCTAGGAAAACCAAACTTCCAAAGGCTGGATCTAATGTTGTGTATAAGATGTCCGACGAGGTTTTTTAGTGATTCCTATGTTGATGATGTAGAGAATATTTGCTGGTGTGTAATGAAGAGCAACCAGACGCTGCACTTTACACATTAATGAAATTGCTTACTCCAGTTACTAATAAGCATGCACCCATTAAGAAAATGACGATAACTGTTTAAACCCTGTACATTGACGAGGAATTTAAAAATGGTATGGTTGAGAGGGATGAGGCAAAAGGAATGGCAAATAAGTCTGGCTGCATAACCGATTGGTAAACCTACTGCAAATCGAGAAATCATGTGACTAAACCGAACAAAAATAAAAAATAAACCATACTATGAAACAAATATAAATGATACAAAGAATCAAAGTAAAAAGCATTGTCATTTGGAATTCCGTAAAGTTCGTGTGGAAGAAGTAAAAAAAAGTATTGTTGTTTAACAATGATAAGCCACCGGGGTCTGAAACTTGTATAAAGACTGACTGAGATTGATAGCAGACTATATTGCCACTCCTATTTGCCATCTCTTTAATCTAAGCTTACAAAAAAGTGTGTGCCCTCAGGCCTGCAGGGAAGTCATTCTGCTACCCAAGAACAGTAAGCCACCCTTTACTGGCTCAAACTAATCAGCTTTTTACCAACCCTTAGTACATTTTGGAAAAAGTTTGACCAGATACAATGCTATTTTACAGTAAATAAATTAATAACAGACTTTTAGCACGGTTATAGTGAAATGCATTCAACATGCACTGCACTTACACAAATGACTGTTGATTGGCTGAGAGAAATTGATAATACAAATACTGTGGGAGCTGTTTTGTTAGACTTCAGTGCGGCTTTTGACATTATCCTGGAAAAACGTATATGTTATAAAAGAGAGTTACCTGTCTCACAGAACACAGAGGATGTTCTTCAATGGTAGCGTCTCCAACATAATCCAGGTAGAATCAGGCATTCTCCAGGGCAGCTGTCTAAATCCCTTACTTTTTTCATTCTTTACTAATGACCTGCCACTGGCTCTGAGTAAAGCCTGTGTGTCTATGTATGCAGATGACAACACTATACACGTCAGCTACTACAGCTAGGGAAATCACTGCACCACTTAACAAAGAGCTGCAATCAGTTTCAGAAAGCGTGGCAAAAATAAGTCCTAAATATTTCAAAAACTAAAAGCATTGTATTTGTGACAAATCATTCACTAAACCCTAAACCTCAACTAAAACTTGTTATTTATAATATGGGAAATAAGCAAGTTGAGGAGACTGAACTGCTTGGAGTCACCCTGGATTGTAAACTGTTATGGTCAAAACATATTGATGCAACTGTAGTTAAGATGGGGAGAAGCCTGTCCATCAGAAATTGCTTCTCTGCCTTCTTAAAAACAATATCAACAAGGCAGATCCTACAGGCCCTAGTTTTGCAGCACCTGGACTACTGTCCAGTCGTTTGGTCAGGTGCCACAATGAGGTACTTGGGAGGTACACATGCATAACACACAAGACATGCCACCAGAGGTGGCAAAACAGACTATGGAAGGTGCACAGTACTACATAGAACTCTATTCCACATCAAGTAACTCACGCAAGCAGTAAAATCAGATAAAAAAAACAGATAGAAATACGCAGCGAGGACTGTGAAGAGTCATACACCAGGTACAAACACACATACAAACACACAAAACATACACAATATACACATACACCTGGATTGCATGTTTTAGTAGAGTAGTGGCCTGAGGGCACACACTTATTGTATTGTAAATATATATTAATGTTTAAAATGTGTATTATAATACTGCCTTAATTTTTGCCTTGGCAGCAGCTATCGGGGATATGTAGTAAATACAAATGCAAAAACGCCATCATTAACACAATGGAAAAGTTTTATGATTTATTATTGAAATATTAAAATTAGCATGGACAGCCAAGATTGCCTTTTCTTTTTACAAACAACAACGCAAGCAACAGGCACTAGGGACAATTTGCAGTGTGTTACAGGTGGTTTTGCGCTCTCAGAATCTAATAATACAACTGCTTTAGACGGGCTATTGTGCCACTTTCTTTTTCCTCCCCGCAATGTGCATTGTAGCTGTAGCTTGAATACATTCCCAAACAGTATAGTTGCTAAAGGCATTCAAGTCGACATCTGAAATGGAACAGGCCAGAGTGCCCCATGGGACCTATTCAATCCCAGGCTGCTCACTAGTAGTGTGGCTCACTACAACACACCGGTCTTGCATCTGGGTCTAGCCATGGTACAAACGCACTGACAACCGACTGAGCTTCACCCCGAGTGGTCAGACTAAACTGTAAGTCTGGGCTGTGTTAAGGGGCTCAGACAGGAGAGCAGTCCTCTGCATACATGGGTTCAAGTAGTATCCAAATTATTTCAATAACTTGGGCATTTGATCGAGCCCGCCCGGAAAGTCAGTTGGGATTGGTTGCACTTTTGGGAAAATACCATTGGCTCCACTGTACCAGACAACTACTGTCTTCTCCCCATAGGATACATTCTATACCCCATAACCACTCATTCAAATTTTACAGTACATACATATCCACTTGCGCCACAGAGCTTAGAAATCCCTTCCCCCGAGTCGATATTCATGTAATAAAACCAAATTCCCCTCTACCACACCCAGAAATTGGGGGAAACCCAATTGTAAAAGAGTCAACTTTATCATCAAGTTTTTTGTTATACAGAAATAACAAAATATGCCGACGAGCCACTGTGTTGATCAATGTACATGTAACCTCAAAAATCCTGGCCTATGGTTTGCAATGCTCCCACGTAGGGAAATGGAGCCTGTGAAAAGAGCTCTGTGGCTTCAGGCTATTCTGCGTGGGAGAGTGAAAAATGTGGGGGCCCGGTGTCCAAGTAGGCTACACATAGCTATGTGTGTGGACAACATTTCATCACAGGTAAGACATTTAACTTGTTTAGTATTTTCCATTTGTAACTCCACTCACTACTTGTGGCTGTATATTCCGTTTGTTTGTGTTGTTGGTCTTGGATAGCTTTTTGTTCTGGTCAGCTAGCTAGCTAGCACTCACTCATGTGGCTGCTAGCGTCGTCATGAAAAGGGGCATGAGGGAAACCATACTATATGGCGTTTTTCTAAGTAGTTAGAATGCTCGGGAGCAGGCGATGTTGAAAAGTCATCTTTAGACATGTTTTACATTTCTTATATGTCATTTTGTCGCTAACTGACTACAACAAGCAGACAACAAGAAAATTGCATTTGAAAAGGTTTTTGCTGTGAGCCAATGGGGTAACTTTGGTAACTTTAGTAACTTTTGTTTTCGACATTCTATATAATACCGTCTGGAACTGTAAGACACTGATCAAATATGTACAGAAATAGCCGGTCTGAAGTGCGACAGCTAGGCTATAATGTTATTTTTAAATGCAAAGTCTACAGTAGTGGCAGCTTACGCAGACAGGCTCCCCTAGGGAGGCGTAGTGAGGCTAAACCCAAGGCGGAACACCGTTTTGGGAATCACCACCACGTTCCCCGATACGTGCCTACCCAATCTCATCCATCATTCTTGTATAGTGGTGTGACCCATATAGACTGTTCTGAATGCTCGGGAGAAACCTCATTCAAAACCTATTGGACTATTAGTATTCATCTATTTAGTATGTATGTATTTATCATTAGTATCTATGTATTTCTCCTATTTAGCATTTAAATATATGTATTTATCCTGCTACTGGTCCCTATTACTCCTGTATACATGTTGATATGAACCATTCATATTTTACCATAGTATTTACATATCTATTCCTGGTACCAGTCATTTTTCAGCCCTGTTATATTGATTTTTATTTTTTATTTTTTTAGGATTAGAATTTTTATTTTATTTTATTATGTTCTCTTTTAGTCCTCATTTGGACTAATCTTCCAAGAGTCCTTATATTAAACATTAAAATATAATAATCTAATACGATCACATTTTCACATACAGTATGACACACTGTTACAAACAGACATAATACACTGACATTGACCAGATAAATACTCTTAACAGTCGAACAGTCTAATCTACCATAGTCCAGCACAACTTTCCTATGTATTGATTTTAAATGGTTTTAAATGTATTGTTTGAATTTATATAATGAAAGGTTTCTGGTATGCTCAGATAAATTATTCAATTTCTTTATTGCTCTAAATCGAAATGTCATTTTGCCTGTTTCTCTTTTCTGTCTGGAAAGCACATAGATGGTGGACAATCTATTTCTAGCATTTACTGAATGTCTGTGTATAGTTTGGCAGTTTCAAATGGTGTATGTTATGAAATAAAGTAAGGGTGTTTTTTTCAATGATCTTTCTCTTGGCAACACTTCCCCCGGGTATGGGTAAGTTTAGCTGCGGGACAGGGTGAGTGAAGCCGCCTACACATTTCTGTGCTGAATGAAATATTGCCACTACCTTTTAAAATCATGTCTATCTTTATTTCCCAAATACAATTCAACACAATTACAATCGCATATTTTGTATTTTAATAATTTTAATGATCATCTTTTAAAACTTCTTCATGATTGGTGGGTCCCCTGCGGGACGGTTGAGCTAACATAGGCTAATGTGATTAGCATGAGGTTGTAAGTAACAAGAACATTTCCCAGGACATAGACATATCTGATATTGGCAGAAAGCTTCAATTCTTGTTAATCTAACTGCACTGTCCAATTTACAGTAGCTATTACAGTGAAATAATACCATGCTATTGTTTGAGGAGAGTGCACAGTTTTGTACATGAATTGTTATTAATAAACAAATTAGGTACATTTGGGCAGTCTTGATATAAAATGTTGAATAGAAATGCAATGGTTCATTGGACCAAGTAAAAACTTTGTACATGCATTGCTGCCATCTAGTGGCCAATATCTAAATTGCACCTTGGCTGGAATAATACATTATGGTCTTTCTCTTGCATTTCAAAGATGATGGTACAAAAAAAATGTTTTTTTTTTCTTTATATTATCTTTTACCAGATCTAATGTGTTATATTCTCCTACGTTAATCACATTTCCACAAAACTTCGAAGTGTTTCCTTTCAAATGGTACCAAGAAAATGCAAGAAAATTGCTTCAGGGCCTGAGCTACAGGCAGTTAGATTTGGGTATGTCATTTTAAGGTGAAAATGTTAAAAAAAGGCAACTCCAGCACTTTTCAAACTCATTCATCCTTCCTGTTTGGCCCTGTCCGGGGGTGTCCTCGGGTGGGGCCACAGTGTCTCCTGACCCCTCCTGTCTCAGCCTCCAGTATTTATGCTGCAGTAGTTTATGTGTCGGGGGGCTGGGGTCAGTTTGTTATATCTGGAGTACTTCTCCTGTCCAATTCGGTGTCCTGTGTGAATCTAAGTGTGCGTTCTCTAATTCTCTCCTTCTCTCTCTCGGAGGACCTGAGCCCTAGGACCATGCCCCAGGACTACCTGACATGATGACTCCTTGCTGTCCCCAGTCCACCTGGCCGTGCTGCTGCTCCAGTTTCAACTGACCTGAGCCCTAGGACCATACCCCAGGACTACTTGACATGATGACTCCTTGCTGTCCCCAGTCCACCTGGCCGTGCTGCTGCTCCAGTTTCAACTGTTCTGCCTTATTATTATTCGACCATGCTGGTCATTTATGAACATTTGAACATCTTGGCCATGTTCTGTTATAATCTCTACCCGGCACAGCCAGAAGAGGACTGGCCACCCCACATAGCCTGGTTCCTCTCTAGGTTTCTTCCTAGGTTTTGGCTTTTCTAGGGAGTTTTTCCTAGCCACCGTGCTTCTACACCTGCATTGCTTGCTGTTTGGGGTTTTAGGCTGGGTTTCTGTAAAGCACTTTGAGATATCAGCTGATGTACGAAGGGCTATATAAATAAATTTGATTTGATTTGATTTGATTTGATTCTTTATCTCCAGCACCAAACAAATGTCTACATATGTGAAAACGACACATTTCTACATTTTTGCCGCAAAAATTTGAAAGTTTAAAAGTTCTACTCACAATGACATCAAAAGTAAAACATTTTAAAAACAGTGATTTTCAAACACTATGAGATGCTTGGTGACATGGGAAGAAAACAACCTCCCTCTGGCTAGAAACTCATTTTAGGTTTTGAAAATCACAGTTTTTCTTACTTTTTATCCTAACCTGTGTTGAGAAGCATTTTTTAGGACATTTCTTCTTACCTTTTTAACCACATATCCTAGAAACACGCCATTTTCACATATGTAGTCACTGGTTTGGTGCTGGGGATAATGAATAAGAGGTTGAAAGGTGGTGCCGTATATATTTTTTTTAACACTTTTTTATTAACATAGGCCAGGCCCTGTAATCATATCCCAGAGATTTATGTCTTGCATTATGCCTGGGAAGAAAACACTTAAATTCCCTCAACTTGCCATTGGCTCAACCAATGGCTCAACTTACCCCTTGGCCATTGGCTCAAGGCAAACATTTGGACTATTATCCAACACAGCTCCATGGATGGACTTTCATGATTGGTTTAGGACATCATATTGAAGCGTATAGAGACCCCAACAGATATATAGAACAATCTTAACATTTTCTGTTTAGATACAAGCATCATGAAACCTCTAACATAATACATTAATTTTACTATGGTGAAAATCAGTTTTTATACCTAACTTGCTTACCTGTTTTTCCATGTGGTTTCTGCTCTCACAGACCCCATGGAATGATGACCTCTTCCTAAATATTTGGTCAAATTACACATTTTGTGTATGGTTTCCTAGATACATCTTTTTATTTTATTTTACTAGGCAAGTCAGTTAAGAACAAATTCTTATTTTCAATGACGGCCTAGGAACAGTGGGTTAACTGCCTGTTCAGGGGCAGAACGACAGATTTGTACCTTGTCGGCTCAGGGGTTTGAACTTTCAACCTTCCGATAACTAGTCCAATACTCTAACCAATAGGCTACCCTGCCGCTCTTATTGTGATGTGTGTTTTGTTTTATATTTATATTTAATTTATTTTTAATTTTTAATCCCAGCCCCCGTCCCCGCAAGAGGCATTTTGCCTTTTGGTAGGCCATCATTGTAAATAAGAATTTGTTCATAACTGACTTGCCAAGTAAAATAAAGGTTTAATAAAAACAAGGGTGGTACAAACGTACCCCTTTGGCGCAACTTACTCCACTCTCCCCTAATGAGCCATTAGGAAATAGTGATGATTTCTACAATATAAGGTGGCATTTTGAGAATCTTGCCAGGGTTAACAGTGTTAACACCTTTGTACTTTTCAAATTCTATGGGACCTTTAATGATCAAAGAGAGTCAGGACCACAGTTAAACATCTCATCCATATGACTACTCTCAGATTCATACCTATAGAAGGTGGAATATGGCCAAATAATTTACATTGAGTTAAGTCTGTCCATTAGACTTTTCTAGCCACATCATATTTTGCTGAATAGTTGTCCTCAGTCCCTGCCCAGTGTGTATATTAAATTTTGTGATGCATGTAGCCTGTTAGCACTATTAGCTAGCTTTGTAGTATCTAACAGGTAATATCTAACAATTCCACAACAAAACCTAATATCTAACACATTCCACAGCAAAACCTAATACACACAATCTAGTAAAGGAATGAGAAGAGAATATGTAGATAGTAAAGAATAGATAGTGAAGGATACAGTATATACTGTACATATGAGCTGAGTATCGCACACTGTCTGTGTGCGTGGAACATTTCAGTTTGTCGGTGATATGTACACCGACGAACTTAAAACTTTCCACCTTTCTCCACTGCTGTCCCATTGATGTGGTGTCCCACTGCTGTCCCACTTCCTCCCTGTAGGCTGTCTCGTCATTGTTGGTAATATAAGCCTACCGCTGTAGTGTCGCCTGCAAACTTCATGATTGAGTTGGAGGCGTGCATGGGATCGATGTCCGCAACGGGGCTGTTTTCTTTTTGTAATCCGTGATTGTCTGTGGACCCTGCCACATACGTCTGCCCTGCTTGGAAACCACACTCTTAGTATGGGTTAGCCGTCTTGACATTAGCTTGCATCTTAGCTAGCTACTATTATTATTCCTAGGAAAGTGGCTTGGTTGGAGACAGGAGGCTTTAGTATGTGTTAGCTGTCTTGACATTAGCTTGCCTCTTAGCTAGCTGCTGTAGCTAGCCCTGGGAGAGTTGCTTGCTTGGAGACATGAGGCATTAGTATGGGATAGATATCCTAACAAGAGGCATGGATAATATCTCTGCATATTGCATGTGTAGCAGCCAGCCCCTGCCTGATTGTATTATTCAAAGTGATACTTGTGGTGCAGGAAAACCTCAGAAACAAGTTATGGCGGATTGATGCCTCCTTTTCCCTCGCTTCTGCGTATTGTATACCACCGTCGCCACATGTCGGCTTTCCCAAACCTCTCGAGGAAATTGCATATCAGATAAGTTGTTTTTCACTCTTTCAAGCCTCACAGCATAATGCATTTTTCTTCTGAAGAAGAATCCATTACTGGTACATACCAGAGGTAAAATGGAGATGCCTCTGGCCTAAAAAGAGGGAAAACTTTGTACACTAACCAAAACCGCTTCTGGGGGCTTTGATTACAGATGCAATGAATAGAAGCAGTGATACATCAAACCTTTTTTCTTCACTGAGACATTTAATGACGAACACTCATTCAATACAATATGAGAGAAAATAGGCATCATTTACTGTATGCCACTCTTTCTCTGCATGTCAGTCCATTTTGTAGGGACTGAATTGCACTAGAGACATTACAGTGCCTTCAGAAAGTATTCATACCCCTTGATTTATTCCACATTTTGTGTTACAGCCTGAATTCAAAATTGAGGAAATACATTTTCTTCTCTCACCCATCTACACACAATAGCCCATGATGACTAAGTGAAATGTTTATATATATATTTATATATATTTATATATATATTAATATATATATATATATATATATATATATATATATATATATATATATATATATATATATATATATATATATATATATATATATATTTATTTATATATACATATAAATAAATAAATAAATACATATTTATTTATTTATTTTTAGTTATTTATTTGCAAATTTACTGAAAAATAAATATGGAAATATCTAATTTCACACCCCTGGAATGTACAATATTAGCACATCATCATATTTATTTAAATTCCCAAAGCTCTGTCTAGACTGTCCTTTTCAAATCTTACCATAGATTTGTAAGCCAATTTATGTCAAAACTGTAACTTAGCCACTCACGAACATTCAATGTTGTCTTGGTAAGCAACTTCTGTGTATATTTGGCCTAGAGTTTGAGGTTATTGTCCTACTGAAAGGCGAATTTGTCTCCCCAGGTTTTCCTCTAGGACTTTGCCTGTGCTTAACTCTATTCTTATTTTTATCCCCCCCAAAACCCCCTAGTCCTTGTCGATGAAAAGCGCACCCCATGCAGTCATGTGTTGGATATATTCTCTTTGCAGTTTTACCTTAGTGCTTAGTGCTTGAATTCATTACAGGCTTCCTTCTTTTCACTCTGTCATTTAGGTCAGTATTGTGTAGTAACTACAATATTTTTTATCCATCCTCAGTTCTCTTATCACAGCCATTAAACCCTGTACCTGTATTTGAGTCACCATTGCCTTCATGGTAAAATCATTGAGCGGTTTCCTTCCTCTCTGGCAACTGAGTTAGGAAGGACGCCTGTATCTTTGTCTTTACTGCGTGTATTGAGACACTATCCATGGTGGAATTAATAACTTCACCATGATCAAAACCATATTCAATGTCTGTTTAAAAAAATATATTTTACCCATTTACCAATAGGTGCCCTTCTTTGCGAGGCATTGGAAAACCTCCCTGGTCTTTGTTGTTGAATCTGTGTTTGAAATTCACTGCTTGCCTGAGGGACCTTACAGATAATTGTATGTGTGGGGTACAGAGATGAGGTAGTCATTCATAAATCATGTTAAACACTATTGCACACAGAGTGAGTCCATGAAATGTATTATGTGACTTGTTAAGTACAATTTTACTGCTGAACATATTTAGGCTTACAGAGATTGAGGACTTAAAGACTCAAGACATTTCATTTTTTCATTTTTAATTAATTTGTAAACATTTCAAAAACCTAATTTCACGTTGACATGATGGTGTATTGTGAATAGGCCAGTGACAAAATCAGAAGAATATCCATTTATAATTCAGGCTGTAATGCATAACATTTTTGAAAAAGTAAAGAGTAACATTCTGAAGGCATAAAGCTATACTGACTTAATTTGACTGGAGATAGAGCTATATATTCCTCAGTTTCCTGGAGGAAGGATAATGGGAGCCTCCTTTATTGGCCGGCCTTTGAATACCTGTGCTCCAGGCACCCTTGTGGTCCTTGTGGCCTTCATTTTGTTGGTCTTTGCTGATCAGAACAGTGTGAAGGGCACAGAGAGGGCGTAGCGAGGGCCCTCTCGTTGCCCATGTCCATTCCTGCCTCGTATCCATAGCTCACCTCCTTGGTGTGAACCCCTTGTCGGCTTTTGTAGGCCAGTGGTGGATCAAAGGAGGAACAATATAATAGGAACAGAATAATTTGTCCACCGGGCACTTTTGTGCTTTTTCGGACGAGATCTAAGCCGTTTTCATCTACAAACAAAATACAACAAAGGTAGCCACCCAGGGAAAAAAAAGGAAAAGAGGGGAAGAACAAAAAAGAAAAAAAAAGAGAGATCCCCTCCATCTCTTATCAGGCATTTCAGAGGCTCTAAACGTCCATGTCAACCATGGGATGTTAAGATCTGTCCATTGAGGCTCACAGAAGGGGGTAATTATGCTTTAGATCTTCTTCTTTTTTCACAGAAGATTGACATTTTTGTCATTTAGCAAACACTCTTATCCAGAGCGACTGACAGGAGCTATAAAGGTTAGTGCCTTGATCAAGGGCACATCGTCAGCTCAGGGATTCAAACCAGTGATTTTTCGGTTACTGGCCAAACGCTCTTAGCGTCTATGCTACCTGCCGCACATAACAAATACATGGTCAGCTAACACGTTTGGATAATGCTATGATGATGATTTTGAAATGTGTTTCACTCAAAAATGATACATCTTTTCCTATTTTTTATTATTTGTTGAGGCTTTATGGGAGGTCCACACTTACATGATCGTTCCAAACTGACGATTATTATTAGATCACAGTCTCACGCTGGGTGAGGATGAGTCGTATAAATGATCGTCATTTAGCGAGATTAGCGGTCACATTAGACTTCCATATCAACTGGGCTTCGCTGATCACTCATTAGCCCCCGTTTTTCACTTAACGCCACTTTTATTTATTCGCACTTAGATTACACAAATCGCCTTGGAGCATGTTACATGTCTCTGTGAATATTAATAGTATTAATGGACTTCTCCATGGCAAAGTGTGTGTTTCCCAATTCTTGGACTATCCCAGAATAACTGTAATAATTTAACCTTGAGTTGGAGATGCCGCTTGGCATCAAATTGCCTTATTGTCTATGTTAAAAATAGACAGCTACTTGTATACAGTATGTTGTAAGGCTATAATAGGTGCCAGAGAGACATATCACCTATCCGACTCTCTCTTTCTCCCTCCCTCCCTCCCTCCCTCTTTCTTTCTCTCTCTCTTTCTCTTTCTCTCTCTCCTCACTCCCTCTTTTCTCTCTCTCTTTGTTCACTTGCAACACTTTTCATTCCTCATTTTGCAATCATCGTTCAGAGAAGAGGACGAGGGTGAAACATCATGTTGGTTGGTCTGCCAGCTCTTTCAGTTCCCAGTAAGATGATTCAGCTGGGGTATTTCACTCCGTGCGTGCGTGTGTGTGTGTGCGTGTGTTATTCTCCTGTGTAAACGTCATGTCATCGGTGCAGACTCCCACAAGCAGACATACATTACCCACTCCTCCAATACCACAGTGGCTTTTTACCACCAGCGCCACAAGACTATATAGCCTTTATAGAGGGCCCATCAACTGAAACAAGGCGATTCAACTGGGTCTGAATCGCTGAGATTATAACTGAGATTCAACTGGTAGTATAGCTGAGTATACCTGTGAATATATAGCTCCAACTCTCCGCACAGCATCTCTCAATGCAATGCAATATCAATGCATCAATTAAAAGTTTGATTTGATTTATGTACACTCATGTTTGTTCAAATCCAGGGAGATCACTATGGTGAAGGGTTTGTCAGTAATGAACGGCTACCCGGGGAGGATAATTTGCTTTCGGTCAATTACGATCTGAATTTGTAGATGGGCAGATTGTAGATGTGTTGACTCCTCTCATCTCCCAGACATACAAATTGGTCGCTAATCCATGATTTATGACCCTAGCGTTGGTTCATTTATTAGTTAATTTGTTAACCTCCCCCGTCTAGGGAGGTTTAGACGAAGAAAGCCTCCTGATCCAGTAGAGACTGTGGAGGTTGGAGACTTTAAGAAGATGGTGCAACGGAGCTTTCACAGTTAGGTCAAGTCCCAAATGGCACCCTATTTCCCATATAGTGCATTACCTTTGACCAAGGCCCATAGGGCTTTGGTCAAAAGTAGTGCACTATATCGAGAATAGGGCGCCATTTGGGACGAAGTCTTTAAAAGGGCCCACTCGTCCTCTGACTCACTATGATCCAGTCATCCTCCCCATCAGAGTAACTGAGCCGCCTCTTCAGTGTGTGTGTGTCTGTGTCTGTGTATTAATGTGTATGTGTGTGTGCCTGCATGTTTGGGTTTGTGTGTGTGTGTGTGTGTGTGTGTGTTTTAGCAATCGAAAATCATTTGACATTAGAGGTATTGACCTAGCACTCCTCTCCATACTCCTCCTCTTTACAGGGTGTGCCGGCACATCAGTGAGAAGGTTTACCTTCGCCAGATCAAAAGGTGAGCACACAGCGGAGACTCTGAGACAATCATGCTGACTTACCCAGTAAAAGACAGCCCCACTAAGACTCCATCTGTCCCCCAAATCCCAAATACAATAGAAACCCAGGATCACGTCTAAGGCCTCTCATAACGGCTTTGAACATTTCTCCGGTGCTTTGAAACTCCATTCTTTTTATCCATACAGGCAGATTACTTTAAAGGCCAATGCATACAGTACATGATGGAAGCAGGTCGGCGCCACTCACAAAGAGAGATGTAAGAAGGATAGTAGTTTGTCTGCCCAGCACTCTTAATGACAAGATCATTTATGCAATGCCGATTTATATAAAAGTGCCTTATACTTTTGACATGTCTCTTTGTGTTGGGAGGCGCAGGCTCAGTCTTGAAGTTTTTTGTTCGGCGTCTGGTTGAATATGCTTGGGGTACTCGGGGCAGATTGTCTCGATGATATCATCAGGGCGACAGGTAGCCTCGAGGTTAGAGGTTAGAGAGGCGAACCAATAGGCAGAAGATCACCGGTTCAGGTATTGCACTGGGTTTTAGGGTATCAGATCCCATTCAAATGTGACCTTGACTTAGGGACAGCCCGAAAAATGTGTGTTGTCTGATTTGGTTGGGATGAGAGCATGAGACAAATGTTAATTTCCGTCGTAATGTCAAATAAAGTACTATTCTACTTAAAAAAACTTGAAAACTTGATATTATACTAAAATAAGGTAGCATTCCACTCTGGATAAGGCATTTGAGAATAGAACCCCCCCCCTCCTCAACTTGATCCATCTCTATTTCATGTTGTGTGCCTAACTGCCTTAGTTTGCTCGAAATTCCACTGATAGAGACGGAATTCCTACTACTAAACATCACACCTGATCCCCTTCATGTAATATGCGCTCTGCCCCCCTCTGCCACCGATCTGCTCATGTCCGACCTTTAATAATTCACATGGATCCCTAGCCTGCTAGCCCAGAGCTCGTGCATTATGAAGGTTATCCCGCCACGCTGGTCAGCACTGAGCCAGGTTAGGTGGCGGTTCGTTAGCATTCATTAAAGTGAACCTCACAGACTGTATGTCATTATATACATGTGAGGAGAGGGGGAAGAGTGGTTGGGGGAGGGAATGCGGAGGGTCGGGTAGGGAGGTAGGGGAGAGGGGAGGGGAGGGAAAGAGCACATGTGAAGGGGAGAGGGGTAGAGAAACGGAGAGGAGGCCAGCGTTATGATGCTGACTGGCACCTTGAATGTATGGCGGCGGCCATTAGGAAAGGCATGATTGGGTGCTAAACTGACCGATCACTCAGCAGCACCCACAGCCAAGAGGTTTATTGATGCCTGTGTATGCCATCTCTTTCTTGTTCTTGTTCACCCCCATCCCTCTCTCTCTCTCTCTCTCTCTCTCTCTCTCTCTCTCTCTCTCTCTCTCTCTCTCTCTCTCTCTCTCTCTCTCTCTCTCTCTCTTTCATACTCACAGTTGCTATCATTGCCTCTCTCAATCTGTCAATTATGTTCACGGTATATGCACACACAGGCACACGTTAACTCTCTCTTTCATACGCCCTCTTTTGTCTCTCACATGCTCCCTCACACAATCTTTAACTCATTCCAATATATTCCCACACTCTTCCTCTCCAGTGTGCGCTCACACAGCAGTGTGACAGCTTGGCCCCGTGATGCGGAAAGTGATGAGGCTCGGTGGTGGTGGTGGAGGGAGGGAGGGAAGTGTGGAGTGTGTGAGGGAGGGGTTTATAGTATAGAATTGATAGAAATGTAAAAAATGTTGCATGCTTTTCATGTAGTAGAATTCTCTGCACACTATTGAGGAAGAGAATCGTATTTGATAATCAGCTGAAGGGATGCGCCGTACCAAAATGAATGAATGGCTGGAATCAACACAATTGCGCATCAGATGGCACAGTAAGATTAGCCTAGCATTGCTGTATTTGTTACTTAATGCATTCGTTTTTAAAACAGCACATTCTAAATAGTACGTTGTACAAGTAAGTAGTAGGCAAGCCAGATTTCGGACACGGAGGGGGAGAGGGAGAGGGAGAGAGCCTGCATATGTGGACTCCATTATTATCTCTCTCCAAAATCGGAGGACATATCGGTCGAGTCAAATGATCCGCATTTGGACTCCCGCATGAAATTACAAAGTAGCTATTTGGCCAAACATATCACACTCCCAGAATAATGGCCCTTTTCCATTGCCGGAAACGACGACGTGCTTATGCAAGACAATTAAAAAAACTCCACTCCTACAACCCAACAGAATATATGTATTGCCATAAATTATATTTAGCTAATGCTTCGCCAAACCCCCCCCCTCCTTTCTATTCTCTCCTTCAGTCCACCTCAGCTGACCAATTTCCTACGCCATCGATCGGTGGTCAATTCCAGCCTGAGAGAAAGGCAACTCTTCTTCCCAATGGATTTCCACGTCAGCGCCGATGACTAACTGCAAATAGCCAATCGCCAATCATGTCCCACTTTCCGCGTGACCTTTCCCGAACACTCACAATTAGTGCTTTTAAGGCAGGCATGTGTTTACTCCACCAAGAGGGGTACACAAACCGTCAAGCTTATTTGCTGGGAATTTAAGATGGTTTTGGTGTGTTTCTCGGCCTGATTTGGCCAATTGTTTGTCTAATGCACTTAGCATGTTTCAATGGCCTAGGGGGCACAATAGGACTCTTATTGAATTACCCTTATGAATCTGTGTTTTGTCTTTAGCATGTGTTACATTGGTGTGCATGAGGACGGGGATAGATTAAGAGAAATTATTGTGTGTGTTTGTGCTGATGTGCGAGTGAAATGGGTTTGCGTTTTGGTGGGGGTGCCTGAGGGTGCTGGAAACTACCAGAATTAAGAAGAACGACAAATATGGACGTTGGTTCTCAACCCACTATTTTAAGGGCAATTTTAAGGGCAAACCCAAGTGTCAGTCTGTACGGTAGTTGGAACCCTAGGTGAGGTACACACACACACTCTCTCTATGGTACGTGGGCCGAATTAGCATTTCAATCTCATACCGTAAATCAACTCGAGTCCCTCTGCCTCAATAAATCTTTCATCTCATCGCGCTCTCTCCTTCATAACGCGGGTTACCTATTTTATTCCTCCTAGTCCTCCGTGAGGCAGGCTGGCTCAAGCTGTCACTTCTTTTCCTCTCCTCCTTTTTTGTCTCTCTCACTCAGTTCATTCTCGGGTCCCCACCAATGATGCCTCAATTCCATTCCCTCTTCTATATTTCTTTCCTTTTTTTGTTGTTCTTTCTCACGCTATCCCCCCCCCCCTCACTTCAATTTCATCTGGCCGAATGGGGATTGACAACTCTGCCAAGGAAATACATTCTGGGGCCCTCTCAGGGATATCCATTGTTTTCCATTCAGTATGGTGTTGTTGATCGCATTAGCGACCCACAGGACTGTACACTTCACAGAACGTATTCAAAATATTCAAAAGATGGCTCAGAGTGGCTCAGAGTAGAAGTGCTGATCTAGGATCAGCTTGGACTTTGAAATCATAATGAAACATAATACCAGGGATCCTGGATCTGTCTGTTTCATTACGATTTAAAAGGCACAGTCGATCCTAGATGAGCACTGAGTGCACAGACACACAGAGAATCATAATGAAACCCGAGAAGGAACACTGATCCTAGATCAGCACTTTGTGAATATGGCCTCTGTTCCCATTTAGCACCTTATTTAATTCTCTGACTTTATTGAGCCTGTACAGTTTAATTGAAGACTGACCACTCTCTTTATTTCATTAAGAATTAACTGACCTACTCCCCTGCTTCATTAACGAGTGAAATGACAGGGTGCTTTATTTAAAGATGGAGATATGCTAATGATGGTGAGTCAGGATGAGGAGAGGAAGGGAGGGGAAAACAGAGGAGAGGGTAGGGGAGAGAAGAGGAGAGGAGGTGAGTCACGGAGCGGAGTCATCATTAAGGTCAATTACAGATGAGCTCTCCTCTCACACCTGGCTCATCAGGGCTGTGCCACAGGCACAGTGACAGCGTGTGTGTGTGTGTCTGTGTTAGAGAGTATCACATGAGTTTTCCAATTTGCATCTGTCAGAGAATTGTTTTATTTTTTTCTATTCATCTAATTGTGTGTGTGAGTGAGTGCGTGCATGCATGGGATCTGGCAGCTGTGGTGTACATGGCTGACTTCAGCGCCTTGCCTTGCCTCTGTAATGGACCAGCTTTCACCATGGACTCAGACAGCTGTTCCTCTCAAAACAAATCATTACGTGATGAACCCCTCCAAGGAAAGCCATAAGATCTTAGATAGAGTTGTTTTATCAATTTGTTCTTGTGTCTGCTGCAATTTGCTCAAACTAAGGGGAAAAGAGACCTACTAGAACGAGGAGGATTAGGGAATTTGCGAAATGACACAGGTGATCGAAATAATTGATGCTGAATTTACGAAAGAAAAATACAAATGTGATTAGGGTGTTATCTCAAGAAAACAGGCTGTTTTTCAACAAGTTAGGGCTAAGAACCTTATGTCGTCTTCAATGTTGAAGTTTAAATTGAAATAACTTTTTACTCGGGCCCCATTGATCCCCATCCACAACCAACCAGTGTATTCACCAGGTTAAACAAGGGCTGCATTCAGCATTTTGCTACATTGCTACAGCAGGTGGTTTGAACTGAATGGCATGTTGCATTGTTGGGAGTGGCCCAGAGTGTTGGGAGTGGCCCAGAGTGTTGGGAGTGGCCCAGAGTGTTGGGAGTGGCCCAGAGTGTTGGGAGTGGCCCAGAGTGTTGGGAGTGCACCTTTGTTTACCAGTCTCAAGGTATGTTTACTCCTGTTTAGTGGGTGTGGTTTTCTGCATTGTTGGGAAGGATTTCACAGTTGGTCTACACTTGTTGTTTATGAAGCATGTGACGAATACAATTTTATTTTATTTGGTGGGGTGTGACCTGATCAAATGAGAGAACTTGTCCAGCACAATCGCCCTCTGACCCACCATAATCTCAACATTCTTCAACTGGTCCTTCCGTCGAATTAAAAGTTGCACACCGTTATATTAACGGTATGTGTGTGTGAATGGTGGGCGGTGACTTCTCCTTCAGGTGTCGTCGTCAAGCGGGAGGGACAAGTCTTTAGGGTGTCTGTGCGCCTCATCAAGACACCCATCAGACCGCATCCTGAGACATTGAACGCAGCAGCAACATTCATGGAAACGTTATCGCACCATGGCAATGTAAGCCCAAATTGTATTTGACACTCCACGATTATTCAACATGATCTCCAATGATGAACCATGATGATTTCCAGCTATGTCGTGCAACGGTAAGACTGCGTGTTATGTCTCTTGGGTGGGCTAGTAACGATGTGTTGTTGTGCAGTTCTGATGCGCCTTGTGTGAGTATATAGTCTAGGCTCTAGGAAATGCCTGTCTCCAGATATTTGTACATACAGTACATTGTATGTATGTGTGTGTGTGTGTGTGTGTGTGTGTGTGCATACATCTATCTGTCTGCTAGTTTGCCTGTGCGAGTAAAGCATCCATTTAATACATTTTTTGAGATTCAGGTCATCAGGTGGTAGACAATGAGGGTGATTTATCCGTTATAGAGGATGCATCACTGTCACCATTAGAGGTCTTCATGGGTCCAAAAAGTTGGACCTGAAATGCATAAACTTCCTTCCGGACATGATATGCATACATTTCATTCCATACGGACCCGAGGACAACTAGACCCGTTCCGTATAGACCTGGTCGGATCCAGACCCGGTCCAATCCGAGTGAGGGAAGCAGCAGAAAAGTCATTTTTTTAAATCTACTTTATTAACCAGAGCTGATAAAGCATGAGAGGAGGGAGAGATTTTAATCCCATTTTCTTTTGATTAGATATCTCGATACTTTTGCCACATACTGAAGCTCTATGACTGTAGCCTATTGCCATTTTGATGACTTATGATTGGCCAACAACAACAACAACAACAACCTACATGTACCATGCTCCACTCTTGTGAAAAGCAAGAGCAACAGCATAAATTCTCTCTCTCTCTCTCTCACTCTCTCTCGCTCTCTCGCTCTCTCGCTCTCATATCTGTACGGGCCCTTACAGATAAGTCAGTTAAAATTACACATACCCGAGAACCATGACAATCATATCAGATTCGACCCAGACCCGTGACATTATTTCGAATTCGGGATCCAGGCCTGATGAGATCACTATAGGAACGCCAGCTAGGGTTCGGGCAGGCAGCAGCGGCCATGAGAGCACGTCATTAAAAATGCACTGGGTGAGTTCAGTCATGGAATCATATGGGAGGCGTCCATCTTGCTTCCATCACCCTTCATTTGCATGATGTGTTGTATGTGGGTTCCGTGTTTTCTAATATAATATATGCTGTGCTCTGTGTGTGTGTGTGTGTGTGTGTGCACTCCCGACTTGTTTGCTAAATCCGTTGGTGTTTGCGTGCATGAACAGCACCTGTACGTACGTACGTACGTACGTATGCTACAGTGTATTCTACCATTCCATGTTATTACCAGGCTGTCTTGGGCATGAAAGAAAACAAGGTTACATGATGTAGCGTGTGACGGCGCAGCAGTACACAACAGTAAACATTACCGTCTACAATGAGCCACTAAACTGCTTCTCCACAACGGAAATTAACTGCAGTGCCGTAATGAAAGTTTAATGATGTATTTCTGCTACACGGAGAGAGAAAAGAGACAGGAGAAAAAAAAAGTCATTACAGAGTCTTCAAGAATAATTGAACTTCTATTTTCTTCCATTTTGGCCGTGTATTTCCACTAAGAGGGAAAAGAATGATCTCGCATGCTTTATTACTACATATTACAGGTGTTCATATTACACACATTTTAGATGACTGTGCGTATGCACACACAGACTCTCTGTCTGCATCTGAGCAAGACAAAGGTGCAAACGTGCCGACTGCTTCAAACAAAAGGCTCATGACGTCATTACTTCATTGTCCCCCTTGTAGTGCACACTTATACATAGTATTGAAGGGTATATAAGTGAAAAGCTTACCATCTCACTGGGACAGTGCCATTTGACTAGAGCGTAGACGGGGAGAGGAAATCAATCGAGGTTAAAGTTTTCGAATGATAAGCAGTGTTGGCCTTAAGTTTGGTGCACGATCAAATCAAACCAAATTGTATTTGCCACCCAACCGAACACAACCGGTGTAGGTCTTACCGTGAAATGCTTATTTACAAGCGCTTAATTAAACAAAAATGCAGTTTGAAGAAAATAGAGTAAAGGAAATATTTATTAAATAAACTAAAGTAAAAAAATACATATAAAAAATAAATAACACAATAAAATAACAATAATGAGGCTATTTACAGGTGGTACCGGTGCCGAGTCAATGCATTCGGGGCCTCGTGAGGCATTATTACTGCAAAAACATTGAAATGGCACAGTAGCTCAGAGTAATACACTTTAGATGGAGGTAGATGGAGAACCTGGGTACGCAGTTTTTCAGGAGAACTTTGCCCAGGGACAAGGTCTGATGTTGGGGCAGAGAACGCTTTCAGAGTTGAGCTACATTGTGATATTCTGTTTTTTTTTTTGGAGTAGAACATTCATACTGAACTGTTAATTAACCGGTGAGCTATCCTGGGCCTATTTCTCAGTCTCACCAAACACACACGTACAGTACACACAGGCACACAAGCATGCATGGTAGCACTCACACACACACACCACACACACACACCACACACACACACCACAACACACACACACACACACACACACACACACACACACACACACACACACACACACACACACACACACACACACACACACACACACACACACACACACACACACACACACACACACACACACACACACACACACACACACACACACACACACAACACACACACACACACACAACACAACACACACACACACACACACCACAACACACACACACACACACACACACACACACACACACACACACACACACACACACACACACACACACACACACACACACACACACTATCCTTACTTACAAACTCCAAGGCAAAAATTGTTTCTTCATAAAACTGCAATATTCCACTGCAATTTAATTGTGTATGTTCCTTCTCCACAGACAGAAAACGAATATACATTTCAGGAGTTTAACATACTTAAAAACATTTCCTGAGCTTTGCTACACATTTCCACAGGGGCTTGTGGGTATTTGTCAAATAACTTATTGAGTCTGCCTGCCTACATGGCGCTATCAAAGGCGGGCCCGAGTCTTAGAATAAATATTAAAAGGTGACAGCGACTGGAGAACACAATGCAACCTGACGCTGATGTGACATCAAACAAACATTTGTATTGTCGGTTCAGATGATGAACACAGAGCGAAACACATTTGCTCCCGTTCCACCTGACGACTAGGAGTGACAAGTTGATTTTTATTAACCCCTTACACTTGTGGGAATTGGTCTATTTGGATTGGGCTAAATTGAAATGTTTATAACAGAAGACACATGGAAAGAGTATGTATAACCCTGGTAGCAATCAGAAGGGAACCGTTTGGAGAGTATGGGAAAATGATTAGAATAAAGGTGAGGACTAAACAGTTATTCTGACACAACACTGTTGATTTTCACCACATTTGTTGATAATGAAATCAGGAAAATATGGATACGTTCAATAGCATGATAAAAATAGTCCCGGAAAATGTGGGGTGCAACATAAGAGAGAAAAAGTGTCAAGGGTTTGAGCAGGAGGTCTAACTGGTCTGTCGCCACACACCTCTCCAAAGTGTCCAAAGTTCCTATGTAATTTCAATATACTGTTATGACAAAGACGCGTCTTAAACACAGAAGCGTCTTCAACCTGCTCGCCCGTCCAGCATCGCTACTCTGGACGGCTCTGACTTAGAATACGTGGACAACTACAAATACCTAGGTGTCTGGTTACACTGTAAACTCTCCTTCCAGATTCACGTTAAGCATCTCCAATCCAAAGTTAAATCTAGAGTTGGCTTCCTATTTCGCAACAAAGCAACCTTCACTCATGCTGCCAAACATACCCTTGTAAAACTGACCATCCTACCGATCCTCGACTTCGGCGATATCATCTATAAAATAGCCTCCAACACTCTGCTCAACAAACTGGATGCAGTCTATCACAGTGCCATCTGTTTTGTCACTAAAGCCCCATATGCTACCTACCATGTAGGCTCTCGTTGGTTGGCCCTCGCTTCATACTCGTCGCCAAACCCACTGGTTACAGGTTATCTACAAGTCTCTGCTAGGTAAAGCCCCGCCTTATCTCAGCTCAGTGGTCACCATAGCAGCACCCACTCGTAGCATGCGCTCCAGCAGGTATATCTCACTGGTCACCCCCAAAGCCAATTCGTCCTTTGGTCGTATTTCCTTCCAGTTCTCTGCTGCCAATGACTGGAACGAACTGCAAAAATCTCTGAAGCTGGAGACTCACATCTCTCTCACTAGCTTTAAGCACCAGATCACTGCACCTGTACATAACCCATCTGTAAACAGCCCATCTATCTACCTACCTCATCCCCATACTATTTATTTATTTATGTATTTATTTATTTATTTATCTTGCTCCCTTTGCAGCCCAGTGTCTTTCCTTGCGCATTCATCTTCTGCACATCTACCATTCCAGTGTTTAATTGCTATATTGTAATATCCTTGTTACCATGGCCAATTTATTGCCTTAACTCCCTTATCTTACCTCATTTGCACTGACTTTTTGTTTTGTTTTGTTCTACTATATTATTGACTATGTTTTGTTTATTCCATGTGTAACTCTGTGCTGTTGTATGTGTCAAATTGCTATGCTTTATCTTGGCCAGGTCGCAGTTGCAAATGAGAACTTGTTCTCAAACAGAGACAGAGAGGAATGTTATTTTGTAAGGTAGCTGGCTAAGGCTATCCAACACTGTAACTCCTCCAAGTCAAGGTAAGCTGACAGTTGAATACATTTATTGCCACCGGGGCCCGCCGGTGTAACTGCTAAACTGCTTGATGGACACTGTACTGCGTGATTGTAGTGGGTTTTGGCTTGGAAAGGTTTTTTCGCCTGGGAACGGACAGCTGTTGTGTTGTCCACTGAAGTCCACAAGCGAAAGGAAAAGGTGAGAGGAGGAGATCGTGCAGATGCGAGAAGGAATTATACAACAAACAAATTGATGATGCTGCTATGAAAGTGAACTGTGTGTGCGGTTGATCAGAGGTGAATTCATTATGCCGATTCTGTTGAAAACCATTTCTCAAACGGAAACAAACGGTAATGGAACAGGGATAAACCTACCTGAATTTCTCCAATAGAAACTCTTGTTTGCAACTGTTTGCACTAATAATTACAACCTAGATGCAGGCCTGAGTGAGCACGGCAGTATTGAATGTGTCACTGTCTGTTACCTTGATTACTACAATTTGTCTCCCGACCTGTGCAACAATATGTTATCAACTTTCATTCGTAGGCTGGGTTGTAGCAACCTCATGATGGGTATAGGGGAAATTCGAGTATCATTTAGTAGGCTAAACCTATCGATGTGTACATTGAGCTGGGTGAATGGAATATGAATAAGATATCCACAACATGCTGTAATAGTTATAAGAGTCGTCCGCCCTATTCTTAGAAAGCACTGACAGCCATTGACACACACACATACACATCTTCAAACACACACACACGCATGCACGCACCACACACCCACACAAACACAGATGTGTTAACGCATTTCAAATAGTTTCCACTTTTCCTGCACACCACAAGCCGAGACAGTGGTGTCTGTATGTATTCCAGGTGAAGCAAACACATGAAAGCTTTTAACATGAATTAGTTACACAATGTGTCTGCCACGTAGTAACGCACGTGTTCATTTTCAAGGTAAAGGCAGCGAAGGAGACATTGAGATTGCTGTTTGATGGCTTTTGCTATATAAGCCCACCTTTAACACTTTAGAGCTTGTTATAGTGTATGCTTGTTTTAAAAAACCTTTGAGATTTCATACGATACGCCACTAGTCGACTAATGTCACCGAGTCGCTGTTAATTGCGAGCCCGTCATTCTGCCTTTTACACCAGCTTCCAGCGCACTTGGCACTTACACTGTCGTGTCACGGTGTGCGCCTCAAAGCATATCACAGTCCGACCCATCACTTAATCTCAGCCAAGATCAAAAGAGGTTTCGTAACATCGCAAAAGCCCAGGAGTTCCTCTCTCCCCCCCCCCCGGCTTTTGTTTTGTTTCATGTCCATCATTCAGGAAGCCCATTGGTCAGGGGCAATCCTTTACCCTGAGGACATAAGCGGTCAGGGACAATGCTGCAGGTAGAAGAGTTATAACTAGTTATAACTATTAGGTCATTTTTTTATGCTGTCAGCCCCAAATACACTGAGTCAGACTGCTGAGGGTAGGACAGGCACATAGTAATTGTCACGCCCTGACCTTAGTTATCTTGGTTCTCTTTATTATTTTGGTTAGGTCAGGGTGTGACGAGGGTGGTATGTGGGTTATTGCCTATGTGTGGTTGCATGTCAGCACTCGTGTTTATAGCTTCACGTTTGTATTGTCATTTTGTTTAGTGTTCTTCGTTTTAATAAAGAAGAATGTATTCGTCTCACACTGCACCTTGGTCTCATCGTTATGACGAACATGACAGAATAACCCACCAAACCGGGACCAAGCAGCGTGAAAGGGAGGAGCGGCGCTTTGTGGAAAAATGGACCTGGGATGATCCTGGACGTGGGAGGAGATTTTGGCAGGAGAGGATCGCCTACCATGGAAGCATGTGGGAACTGCGCAGGAGGAACGGCGAAGTAAGAGAGGACAGCAACGATGTCGGGGAGGTAGGGCACAGAAACGCCAATAATAATTTTTGGGGGGAGGCACATGGAGCAGTAGGCGAAGTTGAAGGGTGAGTCTGAGATTGTCGAGGAGTTATTGGACAGATTGGAGGAGAGTGAACGGAGGGGAGATTATGAGACATTCGAGGAGTTGTTGATGAAATTAGAGGAGAGTGAAGAGAGAGAGAGCTGTTGGTTTGGCATAGTATGCACGGCATTCGCCCTGAGGAGTGTGTTAGCTGTGTCAGTTCGTCGTACTCATCCTGAAACATGTTAAAGTTCCTGAACAATTAATGCCGGCTATACACATCAGGTCTCCAGTGTACCTTCACAACCCGGTGTGTTCTGTTCCTACTCCTCACACTCTTCCTCCAGTGTGCTTTAGGGTCCAGTACGCCCTGTTCTTTCTCCCCGCACTCGCGCTGAGGTGCTTGTCACCAGCCCGGTACCACCAGTGCCGGCACCAATCACCAGGCCTACAGTGCACCTACCCAGTCCAGAGCGTCCTGCAACAGTACCCAGTCCAGAGCGTCTGGCGACAGTACCCAGTCCAGAGCGTCTGGCGACAGTACCCAGTCCAGAGCGTCTGGCGACAGTACCCAGTCCAGAGCGTCCGGCGACAGTACCCAGTCCAGAGCGTCTGGCGACAGTACCCAGTCCAGAGCGTCTGGCGACAGTACCCAGTCCAGAGCGTCTGGCGACAGTACCCAGTCCAGAGCGTCTGGCGACAGTACCCAGTCCAGAGCGTCTGGCGACAGTACCCAGTCCAGAGCGTCTGGCGACAGTACCCAGTCCAGAGCGTCCGGCGACAGTACCCAGTCCAGAGCGTCCGATATGTTAACCATGTCCTGACTTTACACTCAATTACACTCAATCAACCTCCCCCTCTAAGAGGTGTTTCTCTCAAGTGTATTTAACACCAGAATTCACACTAGAGGTCCGGCTCCTTACTCTGTACACAGGGTGCTGTCGCTAAAGAGATCTCTCTCTCTCTCCTCTCTCTGATTGTCAATATCTGAAACTTGTGACCCACAAGACTCCTCTTTAAGAAAAATCTCTGTGGTGTGAAAAGGCGAGAGCGAGAGAGCGAGAGAGTGTGTCTTTTGGGTGACTGCACTTGTTTGTGCATATGCATTTGTGTGTGTGTGTGTGTAACACACTTTCACAGTCTCTCTGCAGAATCCAATGTTTGTCCATAAATGTTACATTTTGAAGGATAAGTTTAGGCATTCATTCTGAATGGATAAGCCAAGGGGTTAAGATTTGGGATTGGGTTAAAATAAAAACAACTCCAAAGTTAAGTTTAGGAATTCATTCCGAATGTTTAAGGTAAGGGTTAAGGTTTGGGAAAAGGTTAAAAAAATGTCAATAAACAACTGCACTGGGATTGAACATGCAACCCTCAGAGCCGGAGCTTGTGGTTTCACCCATCCACCACCCCTGTCCAATACACCCTAGAAATCCCCAAGCCTACTTGATGGCAATAGCGCTCACTGTTGCCGCAAGTGGCCAGTTTTGAAGTCATCTCCCAACGTCCTGCTTACCTGAACAGACATCGAATTTCGCAATGGATCTTGAGCGACCTGGCTGGTGCATGCGCTTGACTTCATGTGTGTCAGTCATGTCTGGGCCAGACTGTTGACCCCTAACCTTAAGGGTCAGTTAATTAGGCGGACAGAGGACTGCTCACACAGCTGTGAAATAGAGGGAGTCTGAGAGACCCATACCACACAGCTGGGTCTCAGATTGTTTCTGTATCAAGTCACTAAATAGACTGTTGACAATTCAATCTCATTGATGTCTTGATTTAGACACATTTGTAACTTATATACTACTTCTTCTGGAAAGATGGAGACCCTGTCAAACCTTTTTCATTGAAAAGATGCACAAACATACAGTACCAGTCAAAAGTTTGGACACACCTACTAATCCAAGGGGTTTTCTTTTCTTTATTTTTACTATTTTCTAAATTGTAGAATAATACTGAAGACATCAAAACTATGAAATAATACATATGGAATCATGTATTAACGAAAAAAGGGTTAAAAAAATCTAAATATATTTTAAATTTGAGATTCTTTAAAGTAGGCAGCCTTTGCCTTGATCTTCTTGGGTATGAAGCTACAAGCTTGGCACATCAGTATTTGGGGGGTTTATCAGATTCTTCTCTGCAGATCCTCTCAAGCTCTGTCAGGTTGGATGGAGAGCGTTGCTGCACAGCTATTTTTAGGTCACTCCAGAGACGTTTGATAGGGTTCATGTCCGGGCTTTGGCTGGGCCACCCAAGGACATTCAGTGACTTGTTCTGAAGCCACTCATGTGTTGTCTTGGCTAGGGTCATTGGGTCATTGTCCTGTTGGAAGGTGAACCTTCGCCCCAGTCTGAGGTACTGAGCGCTCTGGAGCAGGTTTTCATCAAGGATCTCTCTGTACTTTGCTCCATTCATCTTTGCCTCGATCCTGACTGATTTCGCAGTCCCTGTCGCTGAAAAACATCCCCACAGCATGATGCTGCCACCACCATCCTTCACAGTTCAGATGGTGCCAGGTTTCCTCCAGACATGACATTCATGGCATTCAGGCCAAATAGTTCAATCTTGGTTTCATCAGACCAGAGAATCTTGTTTCTCGTGGTCTGAGAGTCTTTAGGTGCCTTTTGGCAAACTCCAAGCGGGCTGTCATGTGCCTTTTACTGAGGAGTGGTTTCCGTCTGGCCACTCAACCATAAAGGCCTGATTGATGGAGTGCTGCAGAGATGTTTGTCCTTCTGGAACGTTCTCCCATCTCCACAGAGGAACTCTGGAGCTCTGTCAGACTGACCATCAGGTTCTTGTTCACCTCCCTGACCAAGGCCCTTCTCCCTCTATTGCTCAGTTTGGCCGGGTGGCCAGCTCTAGGGAGTCTTGGTGGTTCCAAACTTCTTCCATTTAAGAAGGCCACTGTGTACCTTCAATGCTGCAGAAATGTTTTGGTACCCTTCTCCAGATCTGTGCCTCAACACAATCCTGTCTCGGAGCTCTACGGACAACTCCTTTGACCTGATGGCTTGGTTTTTGCTCTGACATGCATTGTCAACTGTGGGACCTTTCCAAATCATGTCCAACCAATTGAATTTACAGGTGAATTCCAATCAAGTTGTAGAAACATCTCAAGGGTGATCAATGGAAACAGGATGCACCTGAGCTCAATTTCGAGTCTCATAGCAAAGGGTCTGAATACTTATGTACACTTTTTAATACTTTTTTTGCAAAAATATCTAAAAACCTGTTTTCACTTTGTCATTATGGGGTATTCTGTGTGGATTGCTGAGGATTTTCTTTTTATTGAATCCATTTTAGAATAAGGCTGTAACGTAACAAAATGTGGAAAAAGTCACAAGTCTGAATACTTTCTGAAGCTACTGTACATGTATACTTATATACTTAAGCAATAAGGCCCGAGGGGGTGTGGTATATGGCCAATGTCCCGCGGCTAAGGGCTGTTCTTACGCATGACGCAACGTGGAGTTCTAGGACACAGCCCTTAGCCGTGGTATATTGGCCATATACCACAAATCCCGAGGTGCCTTACTGCTGTTATAAACTTGTTACCAATGTAATTAGAGCAATACAAATACCTATTTTGTCATACCCATACATAACCATACTCGGGCAGCAGGGGAGCCTAGTGATTAGAGCATTGGTTAGAGCATTGGACTTGTAACCGGAAGGTTGCAAGTTCAAACCCCCGAGCTGACAAGGTACAAAGCTGTCGTTCTGCCCCTGAAAAGGCAGTTAACCCACTGTTCCTTGGCCATCATTGAAAATAGGAAATTGTTCTTAACTGACTTGCCTGGTTAAATAAAGGTAAAATAAATAAAAATACTCATATGGTCTGATGTACTGTACCACGGGTTTCACCCAATCAGCATTCAGGGCATGAACCACCCAATATAATAAGAAGTTTAAAAAGATTGATTTGAAAGATGGTCGAAGAAGACATGCAATGAAACAAAGAAATGTCTATAGTCATGTGTGACATGATTCATTCTGTCTATAGAATGTGTCCGATATACTCCAAACTTTGCTATCGTTTTTAGGCTATTTGAAAAGAAGTTGAACTCTTTGTAATGACAAGAAGATCAAGAGTTGAATGTTCACGTCATTTATGAATTCAAAATGTGTTCTGGTACTTGGAAAGTTGGGATCATTTACCCTCGTTCAGTTTAGATTTTTGTTAATAACAGCATACTTGCACCATTTCCTGTTTTTTTATTTATTTAACGAGGCAAGTCAGTTAAGAACAAATTCTTATTTTCAATGACTGCCTCAGAACATTGGGTTAACTGCCTGTTCAGGGTCAGAACGACAGATTTGTACCTTGTCAGCTTGGGGATTTGAACTTGCAACCTTTCGGTTACTAGTCCACCGCTCTAATCACTAGGCTACCCTGCCGCCCCTATAGAACCATTACCGAGTGCTATTATTATGAATTATTATGAAGTATTTCATTTTGAATCATTATATTCAGCAGTGAATCAAGTCCTTCTCCACCACTCAAGGCTTGCTGAACTCATGTTTTTCTTTGCACACGATAACCGCTTATAATATTCACCGAAATGCATTTTTCCCCTTTTTTCTGTTCAATAATTCACCGGTATTGCTTACACCCTTTGGTTATGTGAGCACAGACGCAGAGGTTTGCTACTATATTAAGGTTAGCACATTCATTACGCCCTCGCCGATGTGAGTTATGTTGTTTCTCATTTCAGAACATTGTGAAAAAGTACAAAACAACC